>NW_018743985.1:0-50104 GCF_001683475.1 Chenopodium quinoa | reverse complement strand
TTTGTAATGTATTTGACTTCATTTGATTCAAATAGCTTTTAGAATGTGTTTGACTTTCATTTGATTCAAATAGCTTTGTTTGAATGTGTTTGACTTTCATTTGATTCAATTAGCTTTAGAATGTATTTGACTTCATTTGATTCAATAGCTTTATTTGAATGTGTTTGACTTTTCATTTGATTCAAATTCCTTTGTTTGAATGTGTTTGACTTTCATTTGATTCAAATAGCTTCTTGACTTTCAATTTGCTTTGTAGAATGTATTTTGACTTTATTTGATTTAATTAGCTTTGTTTGAATGTATTTGACTTCATTTGATTCAAATAGATTTGAATGTGTTTTGACTTTCATTTGCTTTGTTTGAATGTGTTTGACTTCATTTGATTCCTTTGTAGCTTTATTTGATTCAATAGCTTTGTTTGAATGTGTTTGACTTTCATTTGATTCAATTTGCTTTGTAGAATGTATTTGACATTTATTTGATTTAAATAGCTTTGTTTGAATGTGTTTGACTTTCATTTGATTCAAATTAGCTTTGTAGAATGTATTTGACTTTCATTTGATTAAATAGCTTTGTTTGAATGTGTTTGACTTTCATTTGATTCAAATAGCTTTGTTTGAATGTGTTTTTCATTTGATTCAATTTTCTTTCCCTTCATTCTTTATTTGAATGTGTTTGACTTTCATTTGATTCAAATTTTTGTTTGAATGTGTGACTTTCATTTGAGAAGATTTGATTCAACTTTTCTTTCATTTGATTAAAATAGCTTTGTTTGAATGTGTTTGACTTTCATTTGATTCATTGCTTTGTAGAATGTATTTGACTTTCATTTGATTCAAATAGCTTTGTTTGAATGTGTTTGACTTTCATTTGATTCAATTTGCTTTGTAGAATGTATTTGACTTTTATTTGATTTAATTAGCTTTGTTTGAATGTATTTGACTTCATTTGATTCAAATAGCTTTATTTGAATGTGTTTGACTTTCATTTGATTCAAATTCCTTTGTTTGAATGTGTTGAATTTGATTCAAATAGCTTGTTTGAATGTGTTGACTTTCATTTGATTCAATTTTTGTAGAATGTATTTGACTTTCATTTGATTCAAATAGCTTTGAAATGTGTTTGACTTTCATTTGATTCTTTATTTGATTTAGCTTTGAATGTTTTGACTTTCATTTGATTGTTTGAATGCTTTCATTTGATTCAAATAGCTTGTTTGAATGTGCTTGACTTTCATTTGATTCAACTAGCTTTGTAGAATGTATTTGACTTTCATTTGATTCAAATAGCTTTGTTTGAATGTCTTTCATTTGATTCAATTAGCTTTGTAGAATGTATTTGACTTTCATTTGATTCAAATAGCTTTGTTTGAATGTGTTTGACTTTCATTTGATTCAATTAAGAATGTATTTGACTTTCATTTGATTCTTTGAATGTATTTGACTTCATTTGATTCAATTAGCTTTATTTGAATGTGTTTGACTTTCATTTGATTCAAATAGCTTTGTTTGTGTTTGAGATGCTTTATAGAATGTATTTGACATTTATTTGATTAAATAGCTTTGTTTGAATGTGTTTGACTTTCATTTGATTCAATTCTTTGTAGAATGTATTTGACTTTCATTTGATTAAAATAGCTTGTTTGAATGTGTTTGACTTTCATTTGATTCAATTAGCTTTGTAGAATGTATTTGACTTTCATTTGATTAAATAGCTTTGTTTGAATGTGTTTGACTTTCATTTGATTCAATTAGCTTTGTAGAATGTATTTGACTTTCATTTGATTCAAATAGCTTTATTTGAATGTGTTTTGACTTTCATTTGATTCAAATTCTTTGTTTGAATGTGTTCGACTTTCATTTGATTCAAATAGCATTGTTTGAATGTGCTTGACTTTCATTTTGATTCAAAGCTTTGTAGAATGTATTTGACTTTCATTTGATTCAAATAGCTTTGTTTGAATGTGTTTGACTTTCATTTGATTCAATTTGCTTTGTAGAATGTATTTTACTTTTTTGATTTAATTAGCTTTGTTTGAATGTATTTGACTCTCATTTGATTCAAATAGCTTTATTTGAATGTGTTTGACTTTCATTTGATTCAAATTCCTTTGTTTGAATGTGTTTGAATTTCATTTGATTCATTTGCTTTGTAGAATGTATTTGACTTTTATTTGATTCAAATAGCTTTGTTTGAATGTGTTTGACTTTCATTTGATTCAATTTGCTTTGTAGAATGTATTTGACTTTTATTTGATTTAATTAGCTTTGTTTGAATGTATTTGACTTCATTTGATTCAAATAGCTTTATTTGAATGTGTTTGACTTTCATTTGATTCAAATTCCTTTGTTTGAATGTGTTTGACTTTCATTTGATTCATTTGCTTTGTAGAATGTATTTGACTTTTATTTGATTCAAATAGCTTTGTTTGAATGTGTTTGACTTTCATCTTTGTAGAATGTATTTGACATTTATTTGATTTAAATAGCTTTGTTGAATGTGTTTGACTTTCATTTGATTCAATTAGCTTTGTAGAATGTATTTGACTTTCATTTGATTAAAATAGCTTTGTTTGAATGTGTTTGACTTTCATTTGATTCAAATTTGTTTGAATGTGCTTTGACTTTTTGATTTTTTGAATGTATTTGACTTCATTTGATTCAAATAGCTTTATTTGAATTGTTTGACTTTCATTTGATTCAAATAGCTTTGTTTGAATGTGTTTGACTTTCATTTGATTTTTCTTGATTAAAATAGCTTTATTTGAATGTGTTTGACTTTCATTTGATTCAAATTCCTTTGTTTGAATGTGTTCGACTTTCATTTGATTCAAATAGCATTGTTTGAATGTGCTTGACTTTCGCTTTGTAGAATGTATTTGACTTTTATTTGATTCTTTGTTTGAATGTATTTGACTTCATTTGATTCAAATAGCTTTGAATGTGTTTGACTTTCATTTGATTCAAATTCCTTTGTTTGAATGTGTTTGACTTTCATTTGATTCATTTGCTTTGTAGATGTATTTGACTTTATTTGATTCAAATAGCTTTGTTTGAATGTGTTTGACTTTCATTTGATTCAATTTGCTTTGTAGAATGTATTTGACTTTATTTGATTTAAATAGCTTTGTTTGAATGTGTTTGACTTTCATTTGATTCAGCTTTGGAATGTATTTGACTTTCATTTGATTCTTTGTTTGAATGTGTTTGACTTTCATTTGCTTTGTAGAATGTATTTGACTTTCATTTGATTCAAATAGCTTTGTTTGAATGTGTTTGACTTTCATTTGATTCAAATAGCTTGAATTATTTGACTTTATTTGATTTGCTTTATTTGAATGTGTTTGACTTTCATTTGATTCAAATTCCTTTGTTTGAATGTGTTCGACTTTCATTTGATTCAAATAGCATTGTTTGAATGTGCTTGACTTTCATTTGATTCAACTAGCTTTGTAGAATGTATTTGACTTTCATTTGATTCAAATAGCTTTGTTGAATGTGTTTGACTTTCATTTGATTCAATTAGCTTTCTTTCATTTGATTGCTTCTTTCATTTGATTCAATTAGCTTTGTAGAATGTATTTGACTTTCATTTGATTTAATTAGCTTTGTTTGAATGTATTTGACTTCATTTGATTCAAATAGCTTTATTTGAATGTGTTTGACTTTCATTGATTCAATTTCTTCATTTGATTCCTTCTTTGTTTGAATGTGTTTGACTTTCATTTGATTCAATTATTTGTAGAATGTATTTGACTTTCATTTGATTAAATAGAATGTGTTTGACTTTCATTTGATTCAATAGCTTTGTAGAATGTATTTGACTTTCATTTGATTCAAATAGCTTTGTTTGAATGTGTTTGACTTTCATTTGATTCAAATAGCTTTATAGAATTTATTTGACATTTATTTGATTTAAATAGCTTTATTTGAATGTGTTTGACTTTCATTTGATTCAAATTCCTTTGTTTGAATATTTGATTCAAATTTGTTTGAATGTGTTGACTTTCATTTGATTCAGCTTTGTAGAATGTATTTGACTTTCATTTGATTCAAATAGCTTTGTTTGAATGTGTTTTGACTTTCATTTGATTCAATAGCTTTGTAGAATGTATTTGACTTTCATTTGATTCAAATAGCTTTGTTTGAATGTGTTTGACTTTCATTTGATTCAATTTGCTTTGTAGAATGTATTTGACTTTTATTTGATTTAATTAGCTTTGTTTGAATGTATTTTTCTCATTTGATTCAAAATAGCTTTATTTGAATGTGTTTGACTTTCATTTGATTCAAATTTTTGTTTGAATGTGTTTGACTTTCATTTGATTCATTTGCTTTGTAGAATGTATTTGACTTTTATTTGATTCAAATAGCTTTGTTTGAATGTGTTTGACTTTCATTTGATTCAATTTGCTTTGTAGAATGTATTTGACTTTTATTTGATTTAATTAGCTTTGTTTGAATGTATTTGACTCTCATTTGATTAAAATAGCTTTATTTGAATGTGTTTGACTTTCATTTGATTCAAATTCTTTGTTTGAATGTGTTCGACTTTCATTTGATTCAAATAGCATTGTTTGAATGTGCTTGACTTTCATTTGATTCAACTAGCTTTGTAGAATGTATTTACTTTCATTTGATTAAAATAGCTTTGTTTGAATGTTTGACTTTCATTTGATTCAATTAGCTTTGTAGAATGTATTTGACTTTCATTTGATTAAAATAGCTTTGTTTGAATGTGTTTGACTTTCATTTGATTTTTGCTTTGTAGAATGTATTTGACTTTATTTGATTCAAATAGCTTTGTTTAAATGTGTTTGACTTTCATTTGATTCAATTTGCTTTGTAGAATGTATTTGACTTTATTTGATTTAATTAGCTTTGTTTGAATGTATTTGACTCTCATTTGATTCAAATAGCTTTATTTGAATGTGTTTGACTTTCATTTGATTCAAATTCTTTGTTTGAATGTGTTCGACTTTCATTTGATTCAAATAGCATTGTTTGAATGTGCTTGACTTTCATTTGATTCAATTAGCTTTGTAGAATGTATTTGACTTTCATTTGATTCAAATAGCTTTGTTTGAATGTGTTTGACTTTCATTTGATTCAAATTTTGAAATGTATTTGACTTCATTTGATTAAAATAGCTTTATTTGAATGTGTTTGACTTTCATTTGATTCAAATTCCTTTGTTTGAATGTCGACTTTCATTTGATTCAAATAGCATTGTTTGAATGTGCTTGACTTTCATTTGATTCAACTAGCTTTGTAGAATGTATTTGACTTTCATTTGATTCAAATAGCTTTGTTTGAATGTTTTTGACTTTCATTTGATTCAATTAGCTTTGTAGAATGTATTTGACTTTCATTTGATTCAAATAGCTTTGTTTGAATGTGTTTGACTTTCATTTGATTCAATTTGCTTTGTAGAATGTATTTGACTTTTATTTGATTAATTAGCTTTGTTTGAATGTATTTGACTTCATTTGATTCAAATAGCTTTATTTGAATGTGACTTTCATTTGATTTTTTGTTTGAATGTGTTTGACTTTCATTTGATTCATTTGCTTTGTAGAATGTATTTGACTTTTATTTGATTCAAATAGCTTTGTTTGAATGTGTTTGACTTTCATTTGATTCAATTTGCTTTGTAGAATGTATTTGACTTTTATTTGAATTTTTGTTTGAATGTATTTGACTTCATTTGATTCAATAGCTTTATAGAATGTATTTTGACATTTATTTGATTTAAATAGCTTTGTTTGAATGTGTTTGACTTTCATTTGATTCAATTTTTGTAGAATGTATTTGACTTTCATTTGATTAAAATAGCTTTGTTTGAATGTGTTTGACTTTCATTTGATTCATTTGCTTTGTCTTTATTTGATTCAAATAGCTTTGTTGAATGTGTTTGACTTTCATTTGATTCAATTCTTTGTAGAATGTTTGACTTTTATTTGATTTAATTAGCTTTGTTTGAATGTATTTGACTCTCATTTGATTCAAATAGCTTTATTTGAATGTGTTTGACTTTCATTTGATTCAAATTCCTTTGTTTGAATGTGTTCGACTTTCATTTGATTCAAATAGCATTGTTTGAATGTGCTTGACTTTCATTTGATTCAATTAGCTTTGTAGAATGTATTTGACTTTCATTTGATTCAAATAGCTTTGTTTAAATGTGTTTGACTTTCATTTGATTCAAATTTTGTATTTGACTTTTGACTTTCATTTGATTCAAATTCCTTTGTTTGAATGTGTTTGACTTTCATTTGATTCAAATAGCTTGTTTGAATGTGCTTGACTTTCATTTGATTCAACTAGCTTTGTAGAATGTATTTGACTTTCATTTGATTCAAATAGCTTTGTTTGAATGTGTTTGACTTTCATTTGATTAAATTAGCTTTGTAGAATGTCTTTCATTTGATTCTTTTTTGAATGTGTTTGACTTTCATTTGATTCAATTTGCTTTGTAGAATGTATTTGACTTTTATTTGATTTAATTAGCTTTGTTGAATGTATTTGACTCTCATTTGATTCAAATAGCTTTATTTGAATGTGTTTGACTTTCATTTGATTCAAATTCCTTTGTTTGAATGTGTTTGACTTTCATTTGATTCGATTTGCTTTGTAGAATGTGTTTGACTTTTATTTGATTCAAATAGCTTTGTTTGAATGTGTTTGACTTTCATTTGATTCAATAGCTTTTTAGAATTTATTTGACATTTATTTGATTTAAATAGCTTTATTTGAATGTGTTTGACTTTCATTTGATTCAAATTCTTTGTTTGAATGTGTTCGACTTTCATTTGATTCAATAGCATTGTTTGAATGTGCTTGACTTTCATTTGATTCAACTAGCTTTGTAGAATGTATTTGACTTTCATTTGATTAAATAGCTTTGTTTGAATGTGACTTTCATTTGATTCAATTAGCTTTGTAGAATGTATTTGACTTTCATTTGATTCAATTTTGTTTGAATGTGTTTGACTTTCATTTGATTCAATTAGCTTTGTAGAATGTATTTGACTTTATTTGATTTAATTAGCTTTGTTTGAATGTATTTGACTCTCATTTGATTCAAATAGCTTTATTTGAATGTGTTTTGACTTTCATTTGATGCACTTCATTTGATTCAGCTTGAATGTATTTGACTTTTATTTGATTTAAATAGCTTTGTTTGAATGTGTTTGACTTTCATTTGATTCAATTAGCTTTGTAGAATGTATTTGACTTTCATTTGATTAAAATAGCTTTGTTTGAATGTGTTTGACTTTCATTTGATTCAATTAGCTTTGTAGAATGTATTTGACTTTCATTTGATTCAAATAGCTTTGTTTGAATGTGTTTGACTTTCATTTGATTCAAATAGCTTTGAATTTATTTGACTTTATTTGATTTAACTTTATTTGAATGTGTTTGACTTTTTTGATTCAAATTCCTTTGTTTGAATGTGTTTGACTTTCATTTGATTCAAATAGCATTGTTTGAATGTGCTTGACTTTCATTTGATTCAACTAGCTTTGTAGAATGTATTTGACTTTCATTTGATTCAAATAGCTTTGTTTGAATGTGTTTGACTTTCATTTGATTCAATTAGCTTTGTAGAATGTATTTGACTTTCATTTGATTCAAATAGCTTTGTTTGAATGTGTTTGACTTTCATTTGATTCAATTTGCTTTGTAGAATGTATTTGACTTTTATTTGATTTAATTAGCTTTGTTTGAATGTATTTGAATCTCATTTATTCAAAATAGCTTTATTTGAATGTGTTTGACTTTCATTTGATTCAAATTCCTTTGTTTGAATGTGTTTGACTTTCATTTGATTATTGCTTTGTAGAATGTATTTGACTTTTATTTGATTCAAATAGCTTTGTTTGAATGTGTTTGACTTTCATTTGATTCAATTTGCTTTGTAGAATGTATTTGACTTTTATTTGATTTATTAGCTTTGTTTGAATGTGACTCTCATTTGATTCAAATAGCTTTATTTGAATGTGTTGACTTTCATTTGATTCAAATTTCGACTTTCATTTGATTCAAATTTTTTGAATGTGTTTGACTTTCATTTGATTCAAAGCTTTGTACTTTCATTTGATTAAAATAGCTTTGTTTGAATGTGTTTGACTTTCATTTGATTCAATTAGCTTTGTAGAATGTATTTGACTTTCATTTGATTAAAATAGCTTTGTTTGAATGTGTTTGACTTTCATTTGATTCATTTGCTTTGTAGAATGTATTTGACTTTTATTTGATTCAAATAGCTTTGTTTAAATGTGTTTGACTTTCATTTGATTCAATTTGCTTTGTAGAATGTATTTGACTTTTATTTGATTTGCTTTGTTTGAATGTATTTGACTCTCATTTGATTCAAATAGCTTTATTTGAATGTGTTTGACTTTCATTTGATTCAAATTCCTTTGTTTGAATGTGTTCGACTTTCATTTGATTCAAATAGCATTGTTTGAATGTTTGACTTTCATTTGATTCAATTAGCTTTGTAGAATGTATTTGACTTTCATTTGATTCAAATAGCTTTGTTTTAAATGTGTTTGACTTTCATTTGATTCAAATAGCTTTATTGAATGTATTTGACTCTCATTTGATTAAAATAGCTTTGAATGTGTTTGACTTTCATTTGATTCAAATTCCTTTGTTTGAATGTGTTCGACTTTCATTTGATTCAAATAGCATTGTTTGAATGTGCTTGACTTTCATTTGATTCAGCTAGCTTTGTAGAATGTATTTGACTTTCATTTGATTAAATAGCTTTGTTTGAATGTGTTTGACTTTCATTTGATTCAATTAGCTTTGTAGAATGTATTTGACTTTCATTTGATTCAAATAGCTTTGTTTGAATGTGTTTGACTTTCATTTGATTCAATTCTTTGTAGAATGTATTTGACTTTTATTTGATTAATTAGCTTTGTTTGAATGTATTTGACTTCATTTGATTCAAATAGCTTTATTTGAATGTTTGACTTTCATTTGATCAAATTCTTTGTTTGAATGTGTTTGACTTTCATTTGATTCATTTGCTTTTAGAATGTATTTGACTTTATTTGATTCAAATAGAATGTGTTTGACTTTCATTTGATTCAATTTGCTTTGTAGAATGACTTTTATTGATTGAATGTATTTGACTCTCATTTGATTCAAATAGCTTTATAGAATGTATTTGACATTTATTTGATTTAAATAGCTTTGTTTGAATGTGTTTGACTTTCATTTGATTCAATTAGCTTTGTAGAATGTATTTGACTTTCATTTGATTAAAATAGCTTTGTTTGAATGTGTTTGACTTTCATTTGATTCATTGCTTTGTAGAATGTATTTGACTTTTATTTGATTCAAATAGCTTTTTGAATGTGTTTGACTTTCATTTGATTCAATTTTCTTTGTAGAATGAATTTGACTTTTATTTGATTTAATTAGCTTTGTTTGAATGTTTTGACTCTCATTTGATTCAAATAGCTTTATTTGAATGTGTTTGACTTTCATTTGATTCAAATTCCTTTGTTTGAATGTGTTCGACTTTCATTTGATTCAAATAGCATTGTTTGAATGTGCTTGACTTTCATTTGATTCAATTAGCTTTGTAGAATGTATTTGACTTTCATTTGATTCAAATAGCTTTGTTTAAATGTGTTTGACTTTCATTTGATTCAATTTATTAAATGTATTTGACTTCATTTGATTAAAATATTTATTTGAATGTGTTTTGACTTTCATTTGATTCAAATTCCTTTGTTTGAATGTGTTCGACTTTCATTTGATTCAAATATTTTAAATGTGTTGACTTTATTTGATTCAATAAATGTATTTGACTTTCATTTGATTCAAATAGCTTTGTTTGAATGTGTTTGACTTTCATTTGATTCAATTAGCTTTGTAGAATGTGTTGACTTTCATTTGATTAAAATAGCTTTATTTGAATGTATTTGATTCAATTTGCTTTGTATTGACTTTTATTTGAATTAGCTTTGTTGAATGTATTTGACTCTCATTTGATTCAAATAGCTTTATTTGAATGTGTTTGACTTTCATTTGATTCAAATTCCTTTGTTTGAATGTGTTTGACTTTCATTTGATTCGATTTGCTTTGTAGAATTTGTTTGACTTTGATTCAAATAGCTTTGTTTGAATGTGTTTGACTTTCATTTGATTCAATTTGCTTTGTAAATGTATTTGACTTTTATTTGATTTAATTAGCTTTGTTTGAATGTATTTGACTCTCATTTGATTCAAATAGCTTTATTGAATGTGTTTGACTTTCATTTGATTCAAATTCTTTGTTTGAATGTGTTGACTTTCATTTGATTCAAATAGCATTGTTTGAATGTGCTTGACTTTCATTTGATTCAACTAGCTTTGTAGAATGTATTTGACTTTCATTTGATTAAATAGCTTTGTTTGAAATGTGTTTGACTTTCATTTGATTCAATTAGCTTTGTAGAATGTATTTGACTTTCATTTGATTCAAATAGCTTTGTTTTGAATGTGTTTGACTTTCATTTGATTCAATTAGCTTTGTAGAATGTATTTGACTTTCATTTGATTCAAATAGCTTTGTTTGAATGTGTTTGACTTTCATTTGATTCAAATTAGCTTTGTATTGAATGTATTTGACATCTTCATTTTGATTTTAAATAGCTTTATGTTTGCAATGTGTTTGACTTTCATTTGATTCAATTAGCTTTGTAGAATGTATTTGACTTTCATTTGATTCAAATAGCTTTGTTTGAATGTGTTTGACTTTCATTTGATTCAATTAGCTTTATAGAATGTATTTGACATTTATTTTGATTATAAATAGCTTTGTTTTGAATGTGTTTGACTTTCATTTGATTCAATTAGCTTTGTAGAATGTATTTGACTTTCATTTGATTAAAATAGCTTTGTTTGAATGTGTTTGACTTTCATTTGATTCAATTAGCTTTGTAGAATGTATTTGACTTTCATTTGATTAAAATAGCTTTGTTTGAATGTGTTTGACTTTCATTTGATTCAATTAGCTTTGTAGAATGTATTTGACTTTTCATTTGATTTCAAATAGCTTTTGTTTGAATGTGTTTGACTTTCATTTGATTCAAATAGCTTATTGAATGTATTTGACTCTCATTTGATTAAAATAGCTTTATTTGAATGTGTTTGACTTTCATTTGATTCAAATTCCTTTGTTTGAATGTGTTCGACTTTCATTTGATTCAAATAGCATTGTTTGAATGTGCTTGACTTTCATTTGATTCAACTAGCTTTGTAGAATGTATTTGACTTTCATTTGATTCAAATAGCTTTGTTTGAATGTGTTTGACTTTCATTTGATTCAATTAGCTTTGTAGAATGTATTTGACTTTCAATTGATTCAAATAGCTTTGTTTGAATGTGTTTGACTTTCATTTGATTCAATTTGCTTTGTAGAATGTATTTTGACTTTTATTTGATTTAATTAGCATTGTTTGAATGTGTTTTGACTTTCATTTGATTCAAATTGCTTTATAGAATGTATTTGACATTTATTTGATTTAAATAGCTTTGTTTGAATGTGTTTGACTTTCATTTGATTCAATTAGCTTTGTAGAATGTATTTGACTTTCATTTGATTAAAATAGCTTTGTTTGAAGGTGTTTGACTTTCATTTGATTCAAATTAGCATTGTTTGAATGTGCTTGACAGTCATTTGATTGAACTAGCTTTGTAGAATGTATTTGACTTTCATTTGATTCAAATAGCTTTGTTTGAATGTGTTTGACTTTCATTTGATTCAATTAGCTTTGTAGAATGTATTTGACTTTCATTTGATTCAAATAGCTTGTTTGAATGTGTTTAACTTTCGTTTGATATAATTTGCTTTGTAGAATGTATTTGACTTTTATTTGATTTAATTAGCTTTGTTTGAATGTATTTGACTCTCATTTGATTCAAATAGCTTTATTTAAATGTGTTTAAACTTTCATTTGATTCAAATTCCTTTGTTTGAATGTGTTTGACTTTCATTTTGATTCAAATAGCTTTGTTTGAATGTGTTTGACTTTCATTTGATTCAATTAGCTTTATAGAATGTGTTTGACTTTCATTTGATTCAATTAGCTTTGTAGAATGTATTTGACTTTCATTTGATTCAAATAGCTTTGTTTGAATGTGTTTGACTTTCATTTGATTCAATTAGCTTTGTAGAATGTATTTGACTTTCATTTGATTCAAATAGCTTTGTTTGAATGTGTTTGACTTTCATTTGATTCAATTTGCTTTGTAGAAT
Organism: Chenopodium quinoa; assembly: GCF_001683475.1. Classification (NCBI taxonomy): domain Eukaryota; kingdom Viridiplantae; phylum Streptophyta; class Magnoliopsida; order Caryophyllales; family Amaranthaceae; genus Chenopodium; species Chenopodium quinoa. Next base: position 37,840 of record NW_018743985.1, on the reverse strand, counting down.
GTATTTGACTTTTATTTGATTTAATTAGCTTTGTTTGAATGTATTTGACTCTCATTTGATTCAAATAGCTTTATTTGAATGTGTTTGACTTTCATTTGATTTCAAATTCCTTTGTTTGAATGTGTTCGACTTTCATTTGATTCAAATAGCTTTGTTTGAATGTGCTTGACTTTCATTTGATTCAACTAGCTTTGTAGAATGTATTTGACTTTCATTTGATTAAAATAGCTTTGTTTGAATGTGTTTGACTTTCATTTGATTCAAATAGCATTGTTTGAATGTGTTTGACTTTCATTTGATTCGATTTGCTTTGTAGAATGTATTTGACTTTTATTTGATTCAAATAGCTTTGTTTGAATGTGTTTGACTTTCATTTGATTCAATTAGCTTTGTAGAATGTATTTGACTTTCATTTGATTCAAATAGCTTTGTTTGAATGTGTTTGACTTTCGTTTGATTCAATTTGCTTTGTAGAATGTATTTGACTTTTATTTGATTTTATTAGCTTTTGTTTGAATGTATTTGACTCTCATTTGATTGAAATAGCTTTATTTAAATGTGTTAGACTTTCATTTGATTCAAATAGCTTTGTTTGAATGTGTTTGACTTTCATTTGATTCAATTAGCTTTATAGAATGTGTTTGACATTCATTTGATTCAATTAGCTTTGTAGAATGTATTTGACTTTCATTTGATTCAAATAGCTTTGTTTGAATGTGTTTGACTTTCATTTGATTCAATTAGCTTTGTAGAATGTATTTGACTTTCATTTGATTCAAATAGCTTTGTTTGAATGTGTTTGACTTTCATTTGATTCAATTTGCTTTGTAGAATGTATATGACTTTTATTTGATTTAATTAGCTTTGTTTGAATGTATTTGACTCTCATTTGATTCAAATAGCTTTATTTGAATGTGTTTGACTTTCATTTGATTCAAATTCCTTTGTTTGAATGTGTTCGACTTTCATTTGATTCAAATAGCTTTGTTTGAATGTGCTTGACTTTCATTTGATTCAACTAGCTTTGTAGAATGTATTTGACTTTCATTTGATTAAAATAGCTTTGTTTGAATGTGTTAGACTTTCATTTGATTGAAATAGCTTTATTTGAATGTGTTTGACTTTCATTTGATTCGATTTGCTTTATAGAATGTATTTGACTTTTATTTGATTCAAATAGCTTTGTTTGAATGTGTTTGACTTTTATATGATTCAACTAGCTTTGTAGAATGTATTTGACTTTTATTTGATTTAATTAGCTTTGTTTGAATGTGTTTGACTATCATTTGATTCAATTAGCTTTGTAGAATGTATTTGACTTTCATTTGAATCAAATAACTTTGTTTGTTTGTGTTTGACTTTCATTTGATTATATTAGCTTTGTAGAATGTATTTGACTTTCATTTAAATCAAATAACTTTGTTTGTTTGTATTTGACTCTCATTTGATTCAAATAGCTTTATTTGAATGTGTTTTGACTTTCATTTGATTCAAATTCCTTTGTTTGAATGTGTTCGACTTTCATTTGATTCAAATAGCTTTGTTTGAATGTGCTTGACTTTCATTTGATTCAACTAGCTTTGTAGAATGTATTTGACTTTCATTTGATTAAAATAGCTTTGTTTGAATGTGTTAGACTTTCATTTGATTGAAATAGCTTTGTTTGAATGTGTTTGACTTTCATTTGATTCAATTAGCTTTATAGAATGTATTTGACATTTATTTGATTTAAATAGCTTTGTTTGAATGTGTTTGACTTTCATTTGAATCAATTAGCTTTGTAAAATGTATTTGACTTTCATTTGATTAAAATAGCTTTGTTTGAATGTGTTTGACTTTCATTTGATTCAATTAGCTTTGTAGAATGTATTTGACTTTCATTTGATTCAAATAGCTTTGTTTGAATGTGTTTGACTTTCATTTGATTCAAATAGCTTTATAGAATTTATTTGATTTAAATAACTTTATTTGAATGTGTTTGACTTTCATTTGATTCAAATTCCTTTGTTTGAATGTGTTCGACTTTCATTTGATTCAAATAGCATTGTTTGAATGTGCTTGACTTTCATTTGATTCAACTAGCTTTGTAGAATGTATTTTACTTTCATTTGATTAAAATAGCTTTGTTTGAATGTGTTTGACTTTCATTTGATTCAAATAGCATTGTTTGAATGTGCTTGACAGTCATTTGATTCAACTAGCTTTGTAGAATGTATTTGACTTTCATTTGATTCAAATAGCTTTGTTTGGATGTGTTTGACTTTCATTTGATTCAATTAGCTTTGTAGAATGTATTTAACTTTCATTTGATTCAAATAGCTTTGTTTGAATTTATTTGACTTTCATTTGATTCAAATAGCTTTATTTGAATGTGTTTGACGTTCATTTGATTCAAATTCCTTTGTTTTGAATGTGTTCGACTTTCATTTGATTCAAATAGCATTGTTTGAATGTGCTTGACTTTCATTTGATTCAACTAGCTTTGTAGAATGTATTTGACTTTCATTTGATTAAAATAGCTTTGTTTTAATTTGTTTGACTTTCATTTGATTCAATTAGCTTTGTAGAATGTATTTGACTTTCATTTGATTCAAATAACTTTGTTTGAATGTGTTTGACTTTCATTTGATTCACTTTGCTTTGTAGAATGTATTTGACTTTCATTTGATTAAAATAGCTTTGTTTGAATGTGTTTGACTTTCCTTTGATTCGATTTGCTTTGTAGAATGTATTTGACTTTTATTTGATTCAAATAGCTTTGTTTGAATGTGTTAGACTTTCATTTGATTCAAATAGCTTAGTTTGAATGTGTTAGACTTTCATTTGATTCAATTAGCTTTGTAGAATGATTTGACTTTCATTTGATTCAAATAGCTTTGTTTGAATGTGTTTGACTTTTATATGATTCAAATTCTTTTGTTTGAATGTGTTCGACTTTCATTTGATTCAAATAGCATTGTTTGAATGTGCTTGACTTTCATTTTATTTAATTAGCTTTGTAGAATGTATTTGACTTTCATTTGATTCAAATAGCTTTGTTTGAATGTGTTGGACTTTCATTTGATTCAAATAGCTTTATTGAATGTATGACTCTCATATGATTAAAATAGCTTTATTTGAATGTGTTTGACTTTCATTTGATTCAAATTCCTTTGTTTGAATGTGTTCGACTTTCATTTGATTCAAATAGCATTGTTTGAATGTGCTTGACTTTCATTTGATTCAACTAGCTTTGTAGAATGTATTTGACTTTCATTTGATTCAAATAGCTTTGTTTGAATGTGTTTGACTTTCATTTGATTCAATTTGCTTTGTAGAATGTATTTGACTTTTATTTGATTTTATTAGCTTTGTTTGATTAAATTTGACTCTCATTTCATTCAAATAGCTTTATTTGAATGTCTTTGACTTTCATTTGATTCAAATTCCTTTGTTTGAATGTGTTTGACTTTCATTTGATTCGATTTGCTTTGTAGAATGTATTTGACTTTCATTTGATTCAAATAGCTTTGTTTGAATGTGTTTGACTTTCATTTGATTCAATTAGCTTTATAGAATGTGTTTGACATTCATTTGATTCAATTAGCTTTGTAGAATGTATTTGACTTTCATTTGATTCAAATAGCTTTGTTTGAATGTGTTTGACTTTCATTTGATTCAATTAGCTTTGTAGAATGTATTTGACTTTCATTTGATTCAAATAGCTTTGTTTGAATGTGTTTGACTTTCATTTGATTCAATTTGCTTTGTAGAAAAATGTATTTGACTTTTATTTGATTTAATTAGCTTTGTTTGAATGTATTTGACTCTCATTTGATTCAAATAGCTTTATTTGAATGTGTTTGACTTTCATTTGATTCAAATTCCTTTGTTTGAATGTGTTCGACTTTCATTTGATTCAAATAGCTTTGTTTGAATGTGCTTGACTTTCATTTGATTCAACTAGCTTTGTAGAATGTATTTGACTTTCATTTGATTAAAATAGCTTTGTTTGAATGTGTTAGACTTTCATTTGATTGAAATAGCTTTATTTGAATGTGTTTGACTTTCATTTTGATTCGATTTGCTTTGTAGAATGTATTTGACTTTTATTTGATTCAAATAGCTTTGTTTGAATGTGTTTGACTTTTATATGATTCAACTAGCTTTGTAGAATGTATTTGACTTTTATTTGATTTAATTAGCTTTGTTTGAATGTGTTTGACTATCATTTGATTCAATTAGCTTTGTAGAATGTATTTGACTTTCATTTGAATCAAATAACTTTGTTTGTTTGTGTTTTACTTTCATTTGATTATATTAGCTTTGTAGAATGTATTTGACTTTCATTTAAATCAAATAACTTTGTTTGTTTGTGTTTGACTTTCATTTGATTCAATTAGCTTTGTAGAATGTATTTGACTTTCATTTGATTCAAATAGCTTTGTTTGAATGTGTTTGACTTTCATTTGATTCAAATAGCTTTATTGAATGTATTTGACTCTCATTTGATTAAAATAGCTTTATTTGAATGTGTTTGACTTTCATTTGATTCAAATTCCTTTGTTTAAATGTGTTTGACTTTCATTTCATTCAAATAGCTTTGTTTGAATGTGTTTGACTTTCATTTGATTCAATTAGCTTTATAGAATGTATTTGACATTTATTTGATTTAAATAGCTTTGTTTGAATGTGTTTGACTTTCATTTGAATCAATTAGCTTTGTAAAATGTATTTGACTTTCATTTGATTAAAATAGCTTTGTTTGAATGTGTTTGACTTTCATTTGATTCAATTAGCTTTTGTAGAATGTATTTGACTTTCATTTGATTCAAATAGCTTTGTTTGAATGTGTTTGACTTTCATTTGATTCAAATAGCTTTATAGAATTTATTTGATTTAAATAACTTTATTTGAATGTGTTTGACTTTCATTTGATTCAAATTCCTTTGTTTGAATGTGTTCGACTTTCATTTGATTCAAATAGCATTGTTTGAATGTGCTTGACTTTCATTTGATTCAACTAGCTTTGTAGAATGTATTTTACTTTCATTTGATTAAAATAGCTTTGTTTGAATGTGTTTTGACTTTCATTTGATTCAAATAGCATTGTTTGAATGTGCTTGACAGTCATTTGATTCAACTAGCTTTGTAGAATGTATTTGACTTTCATTTTGATTCAAATAGCTTTGTTTGGATGTGTTTGACTTTCATTTTGATTCAATTAGCTTTGTACTTTTTACTTTCATTTGATTCAAATAGCTTTGTTTGAATTTATTTGACTTTCATTTTGATTCAAATAGCTTTATTTGAATGTGTTTGACTTTCATTTGATTCAAATTCCTTTGTTTGAATGTGTTCGACTTTCATTTGATTCAAATAGCATTGTTTTGAATGTGCTTGACTTTCATTTGATTCAACTAGCTTTGTAGAATGTATTTGACTTTCATTTGATTAAAATAGCTTTGTTTTAATTTGTTTGACTTTCATTTGATTCAATTAGCTTTGTAGAATGTATTTGACTTTTCATTTTATTCAAATAACTTTGTTTGAATGTGTTTGACTTTCATTTGATTCAATTTGCTTTGTAGAATGTATTTGACTTTTATTTAATTCAAATAGCTTTGTTTGAATGTGTTAGACTTTCATTTGATACAAATAGCTTAGTTTGAATGTGTTAGACTTTCATTTGATTCAATTAGCTTTGTAGAATGATTTGACTTTTACTTGATTCAAATAGCTTTGTTTTGAATGTGTTTGACTTTTATATGATTCAAATTCTTTTGTTTTGAATGTGTTCGACTTTCATTTGATTCAAATAGCATTGTTTGAATGTGCTTGACTTTCATTTTATTTAATTAGCTTTGTAGAATGTATTTGACTTTCATTTGATTCAAATAGCTTTGTTTGAATGTGTTGGACTTTCATTTGATTCAAATAGCTTTATTGAATGTATGACTCTCATATGATTAAAATAGCTTTATTTGAATGTGTTTGACTTTCATTTGATTCAAATTCCTTTGTTTGAATGTGTTCGACTTTCATTTGATTCAAATAGCATTGTTTGAATGTGCTTGACTTTCATTTTATTTAATTAGCTTTGTAGAATGTATTTGACTTTCATTTGATTTCAAATAGCTTTGTTTGAATGTGTTTGACTTTTATATGATTCAACTAGCTTTGTAGAATGTATTTGACTTTTATTTGATTTAATTAGCTTTGTTTGAATGTGTTTGACTATCATTTGATTCAATTAGCTTTGTAGAATGTATTTGACTTTCATTTGAATCAAATAACTTTGTTTGTTTGTGTTTGACTTTCATTTGATTATATTAGCTTTGTAGAATGTATTTGACTTTCATTTAAATCAAATAAACTTTGTTTGTTTGTGTTTGACTTTCATTTGATTCAATTAGCTTTGGTAGAATGTATTTTGACTTTCATTTGATTCAAATAGCTTTGTTTGAATGTGTTTGACTTTCATTTGATTCAAATAGCTCTATTGAATGTATTTGACTCTCATTTGATTAAAATAGTTTTATTTGAATGTGTTTGACTTTCATTTGATTCAAATTCCTTTGTTTGAATGTGTTTGACTTTCATTTCATTCAAATAGCTTTGTTTGAATGTGTTTGACTTTCATTTGATTCAATTAGCTTTATAGAATGTATTTGACATTTATTTGATTTAAATAGCTTTTGTTTGAATGTGTTTGACTTTCATTTGAATCAATTAGCTTTGTAAAATGTATTTGACTTTCATTTGATTAAAATAGCTTTGTTTGAATGTGTTTGACTTTCATTTGATTCAATTAGCTTTGTAGAATGTATTTGACTTTCATTTGATTCAAATAGCTTTGTTTGAATGTGTTTGACTTTCATTTGATTCAAATAGCTTATAGAATTTATTTGATTTAAATAACTTTATTTGAATGTGTTTGACTTTCATTTGATTCAAATTCCTTTGTTTGAATGTGTTCGACTTTTCATTTGATTTCAAATAGCATTGTTTGAATGTGCTTGACTTTCATTTGATTCAACTAGCTTTGTAGAATGTATTTTACTTTCATTTGATTAAAATAGCTTTGTTTGAATGTGTTTTGACTTTCATTTGATTCAAATAGCATTGTTTGAATGTGCTTGGCAGTCATTTGATTCAACTAGCTTTGTAGAATGTATTTGACTTTCATTTTGATTCAAATAGCTTTGTTTGGATGTGTTTGACTTTCATTTGATTCAATTAGCTTTGTAGAATGTATTTAACTTTCATTTGATTCAAATAACTTTGTTTGAATTTATTTGACTCTCATTTGATTCAAATAGCTTTATTTGAATGTGTTTGACGTTCATTTGATTCAAATTCCTTTGTTTGAATGTGTTCGACTTTCATTTGATTCAAATAGCATTGTTTGAATGTGCTTGACTTTCATTTGACTCAACTAGCTTTGTAGAATGTATTTGACTTTCATTTGATTAAAATAGCTTTGTTTTTAATTTGTTTGACTTTCATTTGATTCAATTAGCTTTGTAGAATGTATTTGACTTTCATTTTGATTCAAATAACTTTGTTTGAATGTGTTTGACTTTCATTTGATTCACTTTGCTTTGTAGAAATGTATTTGACTTTCATTTGATTAAAATAGCTTTGTTTGAATGTGTTTGACTTTCCTTTGATTCGATTTGCTTTGTAGAATGTATTTGACTTTTATTTGATTCAAATAGCTTTGTTTGAATGTGTTAGACTTTCATTGATTCAAATAGCTTAGTTTGAATGTGTTAGACTTTCATTTGATTCAATTAGCTTTGTAGAATGATTTGACTTTCATTTGATTCAAATAGCTTTGTTTGAATGTGTTTGACTTTTATATGATTCAAATTCTTTTGTTTGAATGTGTTCGACTTTCATTTTGATTCAAAATAGCATTGTTTGAATGTGCTTGACTTTCATTTTTATTTAATTAGCTTTGTAGAATGTATTTGACTTTCATTTGATTCAAATAGCTTTGTTTGAATGTGTTGGACTTTCATTTGATTCAAATAGCTTTATTGAATGTATGACTCTCATATGATTAAAATAGCTTTATTTGAATGTGTTTGACTTTCATTTGATTCAAATTCCTTTGTTTGAATGTGTTCGACTTTCATTTGATTCAAATAGCATTGTTTGAATGTGCTTGACTTTCATTTGATTCAACTAGCTTTGTAGAATGTATTTGACTTTCATTTGATTCAAATAGCTTTGTTTGAATGTGTTTGACTTTCATTTGATTCAATTTGCTTTGTAGAATGTATTTGACTTTTATTTGATTTAATTAGCTTTGTTTGAATAAATTTGACTCTCATTTCATTCAAATAGCTTTATTTGAATGTCTTTGACTTTCATTTGATTCAAATTCCTTTGTTTGAATGTGTTTGACTTTCATTTGATTCGATTTGCTTTGTAGAATGTATTTGACTTTTATTTGATTCAAATAGCTTTGTTTGAATGTGTTTGACTTTTATATGATTGAAATAGCTTTGTTAGAATGTATTTGACTTTATTTGATTTAATTAGCTTTGTTTGAATGTGTTTGACTTTCATTTGATTCAATTAGCTTTGTAGAATGTATTTGACTTTCATTTGAATCAAATAACTTTTTTTGACTATGTTTGACTTTCATTTGATTCAATTAGCTTTGTAGAATGTATTTTGACTTTCATTTGATTCAAATATCTTTGTTTTGAATGTGTTTGACTTTCATTTGATTCAAATAGCTTTATTGAATGTATTTGACTCTCATTTGATTAAAATAGGTTTATTTGAATGTGTTTGACTTTCATTTTGATTCAAATTCCTTTGTTTGAATGTGTTCGACTTTCATTTTGATTCAAATAGCATTGTTTGAATGTGCTTGACTTTCATTTGATTCAACTAGCTTTGTTGAATGTCTTTGACTTTTATTTGATTTAATTAGCTTTGTTTGAATGTGTTTGACTTTCATTTGATTCAATTAGCTTTGTAGAATGTATTTGACTTTCATTTGAATCAAATAACTTTTTTTGACTGTGTTTGACTTTCATTTGATTCAATTAGCTTTGTAGAATGTATTTGACTTTCATTTGATTCAAATAGCTTTGTTTGAATGTGTTTGACTTTCATTTGATTCAATTAGCTTTGTAGAATGTATTTGACTTTCATTTGATTCAAATAGCTTTGTTTAATGTGTTTGACTTTCATTTGATTAAATTTACGTTGTAGAATGTATTTGACTTTTATTTGATTTAATTAGCTTTGTTTGAATGTATTTGACTCTCATTTGATTCAAATAGCTTTATTTGAATGTGTTTGACTTTCATTTGATTCAAATTCCTTTGTTTTGAATGTATTTGACTTTCATTTGATTCAAATAGCTTTGTTTGAATGTGTTTGACTTTCATTTTGATTCAATTAGCTTTGTAGAATGTATTTGACTTTCATTTTGATTCACAATAGCTTTGTTTGAATGTGTTTGACTTTCATTTGATTGCTATTTGACTCTCATTTGATTTAAAATAGCTTTATTTGAATGTGTTTGACTTTCATTTGATTCAAATTCCTTTGTTTGAATGTGTTCGACTTTCATTTGATTCAAATAGCATTGTTTGAATGTGCTTGACTTTCATTTGATTTAGCTTTGTGAATGTATTTGACTTTTATTTGTATTGAATGTGTTTGACTTTCATTTGATTCAAATAGCTTTGTGAATGTTTGACTTTCATTTGATTCAAATAGCTTTGTTTGAATGTGTTTGACTTTCATTTGATTCAATTAGCTTTGTAGAATGTATTTGACTTTCATTTGATTCAAATAGCTTTATTTGAATGTGTTTGACTTTCATTTGATTCAAACTTCGACTTTCTTCAAATAGCATTGTTTGAATGTGCTTGACTTTCATTTGATTCAATAGCTTTAGAATGTATTTGACTTTCATTTGATTCAAATAGCTTTGTTTGAATGTGTTTGACTTTCATTTGATTCAATTAGCTTTGTAGAATGTATTTGACTTTCATTTGATTCAAATAGCTTTGTTTGAATGTGTTTGACTTTCATTTGATTCAATTTGCTTTGTAGAATGTATTTGACTTTTATTTGATTAATTAGCTTTGTTTGAATGTATTTGACTTCATTTGATTCAATAGCTTTATTTGAATGTGTTTGACTTTCATTTGAAATTCTTTGTTTGAATGTGTTTGACTTTCATTTGATTCGATTTGCTTTGTAGAATGTATTTGACTTTTATTTGATTCAAATAGCTTTTTTGAATGTGTTTGACTTTCATTTGATTCAATTGCTTTGTAGAATGTATTTGACTTTATTTGATTTAATAGCTTTGTTTTGAATGTGTTTGACTTTCATTTGATTCCTTTGACAATATTTGAATGTGTTTGACTTTCATTTGATTCAATTAGCTTTGTTTGATTAAAATAGCTTTGTTGAATGTGTTTGACTTTCATTTGATTCAATTTGCTTTAGTAGAATGTATTTGACTTTCATTTGATTCAAATAGCTTTGTTTGAATGTGTTTTTGAGCTTGACTTTCATTTGATTCAAATAGCTTTGTTTAATGTGTTTGACTTTCATTTGCTTTGTAGAATGTATTTGACTTTTATTTGATTTAATTAGCTTTGTTTGAATGTATTTGACTCTCATTTGATTCAAATAGCTTTATTTGAATGTGTTTGACTTTCATTTGATTCAAATTCCCGACTTTCATTTGATTCAAATAGCTTGTTTGAATTGTTGCACTTTCATTTGATTTAGCTTTGATTTGATTCAAATAGCATTGTTTGAATGTGCTTGACTTTCATTTGATTCAACTAGCTTTGTAGAATGTATTTGACTTTCATTTGATTCAAATAGCTTTGTTTGAATGTGTTTGACTTTCATTTGATTCAATTAGCTTTGTAGAATGTTATTTGATTTAGCATTTGACTCTCATTTGATTCAAATAGCTTTATTTGAATGTGTTTGACTTTCATTTGATTCAAATTCCTTTGTTTGAATGTGTTGACTTTCATTTGATTCAAATTTGTTTGAATGACTTTCATTTGATTCAACTAGCTTTGTAGAATGTATTTGACTTTCATTTGATTAAAATAGCTTTGTTTTAATTGTTTGACTTTCATTTGATTCAATTAGCTTTGTAGAATGTATTTGACTTTCATTTGATTCAAATAGCTTTGTTTGAATGTGTTTGACTTTCATTTGATTCAAATTCCTTTGTTTGAATGTGTTCGACTTTCATTTGATTCAAATAGCATTGTTTGAATGTGCTTTGACTTTTCATTTGATTCAACTAGCTTTGTAGAATGTATTTGACTTTCATTTGATTCAAATAGCTTTGTTTGAATGTGTTTGACTTTCATTTGATTCAATTTGCTTTGTAGAATGTATTTGACTATTATTTGATTTAATTAGCTTTGTTTGAATAAATTTGACTCTCATTTCATTCAAATAGCTTTATTTGAATGTCTTTGACTTTCATTTGATTCAAATTCCTTTGTTTGAATGTGTTTGACTTTCATTTGATTCGATTTGCTTTGTAGAATGTATTTGACTTTTATTTGATTCAAATAGCTTTGTTTGAATGTGTTTGACTTTTATATGATTGAAATAGCTTTGTAGAATGTATTTGACTTTTATTTGATTTAATTAGCTTTGTTTGAATGTGTTTGACTTTCATTTGATTCAATTAGCTTTGTAGAATGTATTTGACTTTCATTTGCTTTTTTTTGAATGTTTGACTTTCATTTGATTCAATTAGCTTTGTAGAATGTATTGACTTTCATTTGATTCAAATAGCTTTGTTTGAATGTGTTTGACTTTCATTTGATTCAATAGCTTTATTGAATGTATTTGACTTCATTTGTAGGTTTATTTGAATGTGTTTGACTTTCATTTGATTCAAATTCCTTTTTTGAATGTGTTGACTTTCATTTGATTCAAATAGCTTGTTTGAATGTGCTTGACTTTCATTTGATTCAACTAGCTTTGTTGAATGTATTTGACTTTTATTTGATTTAATTAGCTTTGTTTGAATGTGTTTGACTTTCATTTGATTCAATTAGCTTGATTTGTTTGATTTGACTTTCATTTGATTCAATTAGCTTTGTAGAATGTATTTGACTTTCATTTGATTCAAATAGCTTTGTTTGAATGTGTTTGACTTTCATTTGATTCAATTAGCTTTGTAGAATGTATTTGACTCTCATTTGATTCAAATAGCTTTATTTGAATGTGTTTGACTTTTATTTGATTCAAATTCCTGTGTTTGAATGTGTTCGACTTTCATTTGATTCAAATAGCATTGTTTAAATGTGCTTGACTTTCATTTGATTCAACTAGCTTTTGAAGAATGTATTTGACTTTCATTTGATTCAAATAGCTTTGTTTGAATGTGTTTGACTTTCATTTGATTCAATTAGCTTTGTAGAATGTATTTGACTATCATTTGAATTCAAATAGCTTTGTTTGAATGTGTTTGACTTTCATTTGATTCAATTTGCTTTGTAGAATGTATTTGACTTTTATTTGATTTAATTAGCTTTGTTTGAATGTATTTGACTCTCATTTGATTCAAATAGCTTTATTTGAATGTGTTTGACTTCATTTGATTTAAATTCTTTTGTTTAAATGTGTTTGACTTTTATTTGATTCGATTGCTTTGTAGAATGTATTTGACTTTTATTTTGATTCAAAATAGCTTTGTTTGAATGTGTTTGACTTTCATTTGATACAATTTGCTTTGTAGAATGTATTTGACTTTCATTTGATTCAAATAGCATTGTTTGAATGTGTTTGACTTTCATTTGATTCAAATAGCTTTTATAGAATGTATTTGACATTTATTTGATTTAAATAGCTTTGTTTGAATGTGTTTGACTTTCATTTGATTCAATTAGCTTTGTAGAATGTATTTGACTTTCATTTGATTAAAATAGCTTTGTTTGAATGTGTTTGACTTTCATTTGATTCAAATAGCATTGTTTGAATGTGCTTGACAGTCATTTGATTCAACTAGCTTTGTAGAATGTGTTTCGACTTTTCATTTGATTCAAATAGCATTGTTTGAATGTGCTTGACTTTCATTTTGATTCAACTTAGCTTTGTAGAATGTATTTTGACTTTCATTTGATTAAAATAGCTTTGTTTTAATTTGTTTGACTTTCATTTGATTCAATTAGCTTTGTAGAATGTATTTGACTTTCATTTGATTCAAATAGCTTTGTTTGAATGTGTTTGACTTTCATTTGATTCAAATTCCTTTGTTTGAATGTGTTCGACTTTCATTTGATTCAAATAGCTTTTGTTTGAATGTATTTGACTTTCATTTGAATCAAATAACTTTTTTGACTATGTTTGACTTTCATTTGATTCAATTAGCTTTGTAGAATGTATTTGACTTTCATTTGATTCAAATAGCTTTGTTTGAATGTGTTTGACTTTCATTTGATTCAATTAGCTTTGTAGAATGTATTTGACTTTTATTTGATTCAAATAGCTTTGTTTGAATGTGTTTGACTTTCATTTGATACAATTTGCTTTGTAGAATGTATTTGACATTTATTAATTTAAATAGCTTTATTTGAATTGTGTTTGACTTTCATTTGATTCAAATTCTTTTGTTTGAATGTGTTCGACTTTCATTTGATTCAAATAGCATTGTTTGAATGTGCTTGACTTTCATTTTATTTAATTAGCTTTGTAGAATGTATTTGACATTCATTTGATTCAAATAGCTTTGTTTGAATGTATTTGACTTTCATTTTGATTCAAATAGCTTTGTTTGAATGTGTTTGACTTTTCATTTGATTAAATTTACTTTGTAGAATGTATTTGACTTTTATTTGATTTAATTAGCTTTGTTTTGAATGTATTTGACTCTCATTTTTTTTTTTTTTTGATTCAAATAGCTTTATTTGAATGTGTTTTTGACTTTCATTTGATTCAAATTCTTTTGTTTGAATGTTATTTGACTTTCATTTGATTCAAATAGCTTTGTTTGAATGTGTTTTGACTTTCATTTGATTCAATTAGCTTTATAGAATGTATTTGACATTTATTTGAATTAAATAGCTTTGTTTGAATCTGTTTTGACTTTCATTTGATTCAATTAGCTTTGTAGAATGTATTTGACTTTCATTTGATTAAAATAGCTTTGTTTGAATGTGTTTGACTTTCATTTGATTCAATTAGCTTTGTAGAATGTATTTGAATTTTATTTGATTTAATTAGCTTTGTTTGAATGTGTTTGACTTTCATTTGATACAATTTGCTTTGTAGAATGTATTTGACATTTATTTGATTTAAATAGCTTTATTTGAATGTGTTTGACTTTCATTTGATTCAAATTCTTTTGTTTGAATGTGTTCGACTTTCATTTGATTCAAAATAGCATTGTTTGAATGTGTTTGACTTTCATTTGATTCAATTAGCTTTGTAGAATGTATTTGACTTTTATTTGATTCAAATAGCTTTGTTTGAATGTATTTGACTTTCATTTCATACAATTTGCTTTGTAGAATGTATTTGACATTTATTTGATTTAAATAGCTTTATTTGAATGTGTTTGGACTTTCATTTGATTCAAATTCTTTTGTTTGAATGTGTTCGACTTTCATTTGATTCAAATAGCATTGTTTGAATGTGCTTGACTTTCATTTTATTTAATTAGCTTTGTAGAATGTATTTGACATTCATTTGATTCAAATAGCTTTGTTTGAATGTGTTTGACTTTCATTTGATTCAAATAGCTCTATTGAATGTATGACTCTCATTTGATTAAAATAGCTTTATTTGAATGTGTTTGACTTTCATTTGATTCAAATTCCTTTGTTTGAAATTGTTTCGACTTTCATTTGATTCAAATAGCATTGTTTGAATGTGCTTGACTTTCATTTGATTCAACTCGTATTGTCTTGCTTTGTAGAATGTATTTGACTTTCATTTGATTCAAATAGCTTTGTAGAATGTATTTGACTTTTCATTTGATTCAAATAGCTTTGTTTAGAATGTGTTTGACTTTTATTTGATTCAAATAGCTTTGTTTGAATGTGTTTGACTTTTATTTGATTTCAATTAGCTTTGTAGAATGTATTTGACTTTCATTTGATTAATAAGATTTTAATTTTGTTTGAATGTGTTTGACTTTTCATTTGATTCAATTAGCTTTGTAGAATGTATTTGACTTTCATTTGAATCAAATAACTTTTTTTGACTATGTTTGACTTTCATTTTGATTCAATTAGCTTTGTAGAATGTATTTTGACTTTCATTTGATTCAAATAGCTTTGTTTGAATGTGTTTGACTTTCATTTGATTCAATTAGCTTTGTAGAATGTATTTGACTTTTATTTGATTCAAATAGCTTTGTTTGAATGTGTTTTGACTTTCATTTGATACAATTTGCTTTTGTAGAATGTATTTGACATTTATTTGATTTAAATAGCTTTATTTGAATGTGTTGACTTTCATTTGATTCAAATTCTTTTGTTTGAATGTGTTTCGACTTTCATTTGATTCAAATAGCATTGTTTGAATGTGCTTGACTTTCATTTTTATTTAATTAGCTTTGTAGAATGTATTTAACATTCATTTGATTCAAATAGCTTTTGTTTGAATGTGTTTGACTTTCCATTTGTTGATTTCAATTAGCTTTGTAGAAATGTATTTGACTTTCATTTGATTCAAATAGCTTTGTTTAATTGTGTTTGACTTTCATTTGATTAAATTTACTTTGTAGAATGTATTTGACTTTTATTTGATTTAATTAGCTTTGTTTGAATGTTATTTGACTCTCATTTGATTCAAATAGCTTTATTTGAATGTGTTTGACTTTCATTTGATTCAAAATTCCTTTGTTTGAATGTATTTGACTTTCATTTGATTCAAATAGCTTTGTTTGAATGTGTTTGACTTTCATTTGATTCAATTAGCTTTATAGAATGTATTTGACATTTATTTGAATTAAAATAGCTTTGTTTGAATCTGTTTGACTTTCATTTGATTCAATTAGCTTTGTAGAATGTATTTGACTTTCATTTGATTAAAATAGCTTTGTTTGAATGTGTTTGACTTTCATTTGATTCAATTAGCTTTGTAGAATGTATTTGAATTTTATTTGATTTAATTAGCTTTGTTTGAATGTGTTTGACTTTCATTTGATACAATTTGCTTTGTAGAATGTTATTTGACTTTCATTAAAATCAAATAACTTTGTTTGTTTGTGTTTGACTTTCATTTGATTCAATTAGCTTTGTAGAATGTATTTGACTTTCATTTGATTCAAATAGCTTTGTTTGAATGTGTTTGACTTTCATTTGATTCAAATAGCTTTATTGAATGTATTTTGACTCTCATTTGATTAAAATAGCTTTATTTGAATGTGTTTGACTTTCATTTGATTCAAATTCCTTTGTTTGAATGTGTTCGACTTTCATTTGATTCAAATAGCATTGTTTGAATGTGCTTGACTTTCATTTGATTCAACTAGCTTTGTAGAATGTATTTGACTTTCATTTGATTCAAATAGCATTGTTTGAATTTGTTTGACTTTCATTTGATTCAATTAGCTTTGTAGAATGTATTTGACTTTTATTTGATTCAAATAGCTTTATAGAATGTATTTGACATTTATTTGATTTAAATAGCTTTGTTTGAATGTGTTCGACTTTCATTTGATTCAATTAGCTTTGTAGAATGTATTTGACTTTCATTTGATTAAAATAGCTTTGTTTGAATGTGTTTAACTTTCATTTGATTCAAATAGCATTGTTTGAATGTGCTTGACAGTCATTTGATTCAAACTAGCTTTGTAGAATGTATTTGACTTTCATTTGATTCAAATAGCTTTGTTTGAATGTGTTTGACTTTCATTTGATTCAATTAGCTTGTAGAATGTATTTAACTTTCATTTGATTCAAATAGCTTTGTTTGAATGTATTTGACTCTCATTTGATTCAAATAGCTTTATTTGAATGTGTTTGACTTTCATTTGATTCAAATTCCTTTGTTTGAATGTGTTCGACTTTCATTTGATTCAAATAGCATTGTTTGAATGTGCTTGACTTTCATTTTATTCAACTAGCTTTGTAGAATGTATTTGACTTTCATTTGATTCAAATAGCTTTGTTTGAATGTGTTTGACTTTCATTTGATTCAATTAGCTTTGTAGAATGTATTTAACTTTCATTTTATTCAAATAGCTTTGTTTGAATGTATTTGACTCTCATTTGATTCAAATAGCTTTATCTGAATGTGTTTGACTTTCATTTGATTCAAATTCCTTTGTTTGAATGTGTTCGACTTTTCATTTGATTCAAATAGCATTGTTTGAATGTGCTTGACTTTCATTTGATTCAACTAGCTTTGTAGAATGTATTTGACTTTTATTTGATTCAAATAGCTTTGTTTGAATGTGTTTGACTTTCATTTGATTCGATTTGCTTTTAGAATGTATTTGACTTTTATTTGATTCAAATAGCTTTGTTTGAATGTGTTGACTTTCATTTGATTCAATTTGCTTTGTAGTTTGACTTTTATTTGATTTAATTAGCTTTGTTTGAATGTATTTGACTCTCATTTGATTCAAATAGCTTTATTTGAATGTGTTTGACTTTCATTTGATTCAAATTTTGTTTGAATGTGTTTGACTTTCATTTGATTATTTGCTTTGTAGAATGTATTTGACTTTTATTTGATTCAAATAGCTTTGTTTGAATGTGTTTGACTTTCATTTGATTCAATTGCTTTGTAGAATGTATTTGTATTTGAGCTTTGTCATTTGATTCGCTTTGACAAATAGCTTGTTTGAATGTGTTTGACTTTCATTTGATTCAATAGCTTTGTAGAATGTATTTGACTTTCATTTGATTAAATAGCTTTGTTGAATGTGTTTGATTTGATTTTGTTTGAATGTGTTGACTTCATTTGATTCAACTAGCTTTGTAGAATGTATTTGACTTTCATTTGATTCAAATAGCTTTGTTTGAATGTGTTTGACTTTCATTTGATTCAATTTGCTTTGTAGAATGTATTTGACTTTTATTTGATTTAATTAGCTTTGTTTGAATGTATTTGACTCTCATTTGATTCAAATAGCTTTATTTGAATGTTTTGACTTTCATTTGATTCAAAATTTGAATTTGATTTAGCTTTGTTTGAATGTGTTTGACTTTCATTTGATTCAAATAGCTTTGTTTGAATGTGCTTGACTTTCATTTGATTTAGCTTTGACATAATTTGACTTTCATTTGAGAATGTGTTGACTTTCATTTGATTTTGCTTTGTAGAATATTTGACTTTATTTGATTCAAATAGCTTTGTTTGAATGTGTTTGACTTTTTTGATTCAATTTGCTTTGTAGAATGTATTTGACTTTATTTGAGCTTGACTTCATTTGATTCAATTAGCTTTATTTGAATGTGTTTGACTTTCATTTGATTCAAATTCTTTGTTTGAATGTGTTGACTTTCATTTGTGTTTGATGTGTTTGACTTTCATTTGATTCAATTAGCTTTGTAGAATGTATTTGACTTTCATTTGATTCAAATAGCTTTGTTTGAATGTGTTTGACTTTCATTGATTCAAATAGCTTTATTGAATGTATTTGACTTCATTTGTATTGAATGTGTTTGACTTTCATTTGATTCAAATTCCTTTGTTTGAATGTGTTCGACTTTCATTTGATTCAAATAGCATTGTTTGAATGTGCTTGACTTTCATTTGATTCAATAGCTTTGTGAATGTATTTGACTTTTTATTTGATTTTAATTAGCTTTGTTTGAATGTGTTTGACTTCATTTGATTCAATTAGCTTTGTAGAATGTATTTGACTTTCATTTGATTCAAATAGCTTTTTTATGTGTTTGACTTTCATTTGATTCAATTAGCTTTGTAGAATGTATTTGACTTTCATTTGATTCAAATAGCTTTGTTTGAATGTGTTTGACTTTCATTTGATTCAATTAGCTTTGTAGAATGTTTGATTCAAATAGCTTTGTTTGAATGTGTTTGACTTTCATTTGATTCAATTTGCTTTGTAGAATGTATTTGACTTTTATTTGATTTAATTAGCTTTGTTTGAATGTATTTGACTCTCATTTGATTCAAATAGCTTTTTGAATGTGTTTGACTTTCATTTGTGTTTAAATGTGTTTTGACTTTCATTTGATTCGATTTGCTTTGTAGAATGTATTTGACTTTTATTTTTGATTCAAATAGCTTTGTTTGAATGTGTTTGACTTTCATTTCATCAATTTGCTTTGTAGAATGTATTTGACTTTTATTTGATTTAATTAGCTTTGTTTGAATGTGTTTGACTTTCATTTGATTCAAATAGCTTTATAGAATGTATTTGACATTTATTGATTTAAATAGCTTTGTTTGAATGTGTTTGACTTTCATTTGATTCAATTAGCTTTAGAATGTATTTGACTTTCATTTGATTAAAATAGCTTTGTTTGAATGTGTTTGACTTTCATTTGATTCAAAAGCTTTGTAGAATGTATTTGACTTCATTATTTGTTTTGAATGTGTCTTGACTTTCATTTGATTCAAATAGCTTTATAAGTATTTGACATGTCATTTGGTTTAAATAGCTTTGATTGAATGTGTTTGACTTTTATTTCATTAAAATAGCTTTGTTTGAATGTGTTTTGACTTTCATTTGATTCGATTTGCTTTGTAGAATGTATTTGACTTTCATTTGATTCAAATAGCTTTGTTTAATGTGTTTGACTTTCGTTTGATTCAATTTGCTTTGTAGAATGTATTTGACTTTTCTTTAATTTAATTAGCTTTGTTTGAATGTATTTGACTCTCATTTGATTCAAATAGCTTTATTTGAATGTGTTTGACTTTCATTTGATTCAAATTCCTTTGTTTGAATGTGTTCGACTTTCATTTGATTCAAATAGCATTATTTGAATGTGCTTGACTTTCATTTGATTCAACTAGCTTTAAAGAATGTATTTGACTTTCATTTGATTAAAATAGCTTTGTTTGAATGTGTTTTGACTTTCATTTGATTCAATTAGCTTTGTAGAATGTATTTGACTTTCATTTGATTCAAATAGCTTTGTTTGAATGTGCTTAACTTTCATTTCATTCAATTTGCTTTGTAGAATGTATTTGACTTTTTTTTTGATTTAATTAGCTTTGTTTGAATGTATTTGACTCTCATTTGATTCAAATAGCTTTATTTTGAATGTGTTTGACTTTCATTTGATTCAAATTCCTTTGTTTGAATGTGTTCGACTTTCATTTGATTCAAATAGCATTGTTTGAATGTGCTTGACTTTCATTTGATTCAATTTTCTTTGTAGAATGTATTTGACTTTTATTTGATTTAATTAGCTTTGTTTGAATGTATTTGACTCTCATTTTATTCAAATAGCTTTATTTGAATGTGTTTGACTTTCATTTGATTCAAATTCCTTTGTTTGAATGTGTTTGACTCTCATTTGATTCAAATAGCTTTGTTTGAATGTGTTTGACTTTCATTTGATTCAAATAGCTTTATAGAATGTATTTGACATTTATTTGATTTAAATAGCTTTGTTTGAATGTGTTTGACTTTCATTTGATTCAATTAGCTTTGTAGAATGTAATGGACTTTCATTTGATTCAAATAGCTTTGTAGAATGTGTTTGACTTTCATTTGATTCAAATAGCTTTGTTTGAATGTGATTGACTTTCATTTGATTGAAATAGCTTTGTTTGAATGTGTTTGACTTTCATTTGATTTAATTTGCTTTGTTTAAATGTGTTCGACTTTTATTTGATTCAAATAGCTTTGTTTGAATGTGCTTGACTTTCATTTGATTCAAATAGCTTTGTAGAATGTATTTGACTTTCATTTGATTAAAATAGCTTTGTTTGAATTAAAATAGCTTTGTTTGAATGTGTTTGACTTTCATTTGATTCAAATAACTTTGTTTCAATGTGCTTGACTTTCATTTGATTCAACTAGCTTTGTAGAATGTATTTGACTTTCATTTGATTCAAATAGCTTTATAGAATGTATTTGACATTTATTTGATTTAAATAACTTTGTTTGAATGTGTTTGACTTTCATTTGATTCAATTAGCTTTGTAGAATGTATTTGACTTTCATTTGATTAAAATAGCTTTGTTTGAATGTATTTGACTTTCATTTGATTCAATTAGCTTTGTAGAATGTATTTGACTTTCATTTGATTCAAATAGCTTTGTTTGAATGTGTTTGACTTTCATTTGATTCAAATAGCTTTATAGAATGTATTTGACATTCATTTGGTTTAAAATAGCTTTGATTGAATGTGTTTGACTTTTATTTCATTAAAATAGCTTTGTTTGAATGTGTTTGACTTTGATTTGATTCGATTTGCTTTGTAGAATGTATTTTGACTTTCATTTGATTCAAATAGCTTTGTTTTAATGTGTTTGACTTTCGTTTGATTCAATTTGCTTTGTAGAATGTATTTGACTTTTCTTTAATTTAATTAGCTTTGTTTGAATGTATTTGACTCTCATTTGATTCAAATAGCTTTATTTGAATGTGTTTGACTTTCATTTGATTCAAATTCCTTTGTTTGAATGTGTTCGACTTTCATTTGATTCAAATAGCATTGTTTGAATGTGCTTGACTTTCATTTGATTCAACTAGCTTTAAAGAATGTATTTGACTTTCATTTGATTAAAATAGCTTTGTTTGAATGTGTTTGACTTTCATTTGATTCAATTAGCTTTGTAGAATGTATTTGACTTTCATTTGATTCAAATAGCTTTGTTTGAATGTGCTTAACTTTCATTTCATTCAATTTGCTTTGTAGAATGTATTTGACTTTTTTTTTTATTTAATTAGCTTTGTTTGAATGTATTTGACTCTCGTTTGATTCAAATAGCTTTATTTGAATGTGTTTGACTTTCATTTAATTCAAATTCCTTTGTTTGAATGTGTTCGACTTTCATTTGATTCAAATAGCATTGTTTGAATGTGCTTGACTTTCATTTGATTCAATTTTCTTTGTAGAATGTATTTGACTTTTATTTGATTTAATTAGCTTTGTTTGAATGTATTTGACTGTCATTTTATTCAAATAGCTTTATTTGAATTTGTTTGACTTTCATTTGATTCAAATTCCTTTGTTTGAATGTGTTTGACTCTCATTTGATTCAAATAGCTTTGTTTGAATGTGTTTGACTTTCATTTGATTCAAATAGCTTTATAGAATGTATTTGACATTTATTTGATTTAAATAGCTTTGTTTGAATGTGTTTGACTTTCATTTGATTCAATTAGCTTTGTAGAATGTAATGGACTTTCATTTGATTCAAATAGCTTTGTAGAATGTGTTTGACTTTCATTTGATTCAAATAGCTTCGTTTGAATGTGATTGACTTTCATTTGATTGAAATAGCTTTGTTTGAATGTGTTTAAATTTCATTTGATTCGATTTGCTTTGTAGAATGTATTTGACTCTCATTTGATTCAAATAGCTTTGTTTGAATGTGTTTGACTTTCATTTGATTTAATTTGCTTTGTTTATATGTGTTCGACTTTGATTTGATTCAAATACCTTTGTTTGAATGTGCTTGACTTTCATTTGATTCAAATAGCTTTGTAGAATGTATTTGACTTTCATTTGATTAAAATAGCTTTGTTTGAATGTGTTTTGACTTTCATTTGATTCAAATAGCTTTGTTTCAATGTGCTTGACTTTCATTTGATTCAACTAGCTTTGTAGAATGTATTTGACTTTCATTTGATTAAAATAGCTTTGTTTGAATGTGTTTGACTTTCATTTGATTCAATTAGCTTTGTAGAATGTATTTGACTTTTATTTGATTCAAATAGCTTTGTTTGAATGTGTTTGACTTTCATTTGATTCGATTTGCTTTGTAGAATGTATTTGACTTTCATTTGATTCAAATAATTTTGTTTGAATGTGTTTGACTTTCATTTGATTCAAATAGCTTTATAGAATGTTTTTGACATTTATTTGATTTAAATAGCTTTGTTTGAATGTGTTTGACTTTCATTTGATTCAATTAGCTTTGTAGAATGTATTTGACTTTCATTTGATTAAAATAGCTTTGTTTGAATGTGTTTGACTTTCATTTGATTCAATTAGCTTTGTAGAATGTATTTGACTTTCATTTGATTCAAATAGCTTTGTTTGAATGTGTTTGACTTTCATTTGATTCAAATAGCTTTATAGAATGTATTTGACATTCATTTGGTTTAAATAGCTTTGATTGAATGTGTTTGACTTTTATTTCATTAAAATAGCTTTGTTTGAATGTGTTTGACTTTCATTTGATTCGATTTGCTTTGTAGAATGTATTTGACTTTCATTTGATTCAAATAGCTTTGTTTTAATGTGTTTGACTTTCGTTTGATTCAATTTGCTTTGTAGAATGTATTTGACTTTTATTTAATTTAATTAGCTTTGTTTGAATGTATTTGACTCTCATTTGATTCAAATAGCTTTATTTGAATGTGTTTGACTTTCATTTGATTCAAATTCCTTTGTTTGAATGTGTTCGACTTTCATTTGATTCAAATAGCATTGTTTGAATGTGCTTGACTTTCATTTGATTCAACTAGCTTTAAAGAATGTATTTGACTTTCATTTGATTAAAATAGCTTTGTTTGAATGTGTTTGACTTTCATTTAATTCAATTAGCTTTGTAGAATGTATTTGACTTTCATTTGATTCAAATAGCTTTGTTTGAATGTGCTTGACTTTCATTTCATTCAATTTGCTTTGTAGAATGTATTTGACTTTTATTTGATTTAATTAGCTTTGTTTGAATGTATTTGACTCTCATTTTGATTCAAATAGCTTTATTTGAATGTGTTTGACTTTCATTTGATTCAAATTCCTTTGTTTGAATGTGTTCGACTTTCATTTGATTCAAATAGCATTGTTTGAATGTGCTTGACTTTCATTTGATTCAACTAGCTTTAAAGAATGTATTTTGACTTTCATTTGATTAAAAATAGCTTTGTTTGAATGTGTTTGACTTTCATTTGATTCAATTAGCTTTGTAGAATGTATTTGACTTTCATTTGATTCAACTAGCTTTGTAGAATGTATTTGACTTTCATTTGATTAAAATCGCTTTGTTTGAATGTGTTTGACTTTCATTTGATTCAATTAGCTTTGTAGAATGTATTTGACTTTCATTTTATTCAAATAGCTTTGTTTGAATGTGTTTGACTTTCATTTGATTCAATTTGCTTTGTAGAATGTATTTGACTTTTATTTGATTTAATTAGCTTTGTTTGAATGTATTTGACTCTCATTTGATTCAAATAGCTTTATTTGAATGTGTTTGACTTTCATTTGATTCAAATTCCTTTGTTTGAATGTGCTCGACTTTCATTTGATTCAAATAGCATTGTTTGAATGTGCTTGACTTTCATTTGATTCAACTAGCTTTATAGAATGTATTTGACTTTCATTTGATTAAAATAGCTTTGTTTGAATGTGTTTGACTTTCATTTGCTTCAATTAGCTTTGTAGAATGTATTTGACTTTTATTTGATTCAAATAGCTTTGTTTGAATGTGTTTGACTTTCATTTGATTCAATTAGCTTTGTAGAATGTATTTGACTTTCATTTGATTCAAAGAGCTTTGTTTGAATGTGTTTGAATTTCATTTGATTCAATTTGCTTTGTAGAATGTATTTGACTTTTATTTGATTTAATTAGCTTTGTTTGAATGTATTTGACTCTCATTTGATTCAAATAGCTTTATTTGAATGTGTTTGACTTTCATTTGATTCAAATTCCTTTGTTTGAATGTGTTTGACTTTCATTTGATTCAAATAGCTTTGTTTGAATGTGTTTGACTTTCATTTGATTCAATTAGCTTTATAGAAAGTATTTGACATTTATTTGATTTAAATAGCTTTGTTTGAATGTGTTTGACTTTCATTTGATTCAATTAGCTTTGTAGAATGTATTTGACTTTCATTTGATTCCAATAGCTTTGTAGAATGTGCTTGACTTTCATTTGATTCAAATAGCTTTGTTTGAATGTGTTTGACTTTCATTTGATTCAATTTGCTTTGTAGAATGTATTTGAATTTTATTTGATTTATTTAGCTTTGTTTGAATGTATTTGACTCTCATTTGATTCAAATAGCTTTATTTGAATGTGTTTGACTTTCATTTGATTCAAATTCCTTTGTTTGAATGTGTTCGACTTTCATTTGATTCAAATAGCATTGTTTGAATGTGCTTGACTTTCATTTGATTCAACTAGCTTTGTAGAATGTATTTGAGTTTCATTTGATTAAAATAGCTTTGTTTGAATGTGTTTGACTTTCATTTGATTCGATTTGCTTTGTAGAATGTATTTGACTTTCATTTGATTCAAATAGCTTTGTTGGAATGTGTTTGACTTTCATTTGATTCAAATAGCTTTATAGAATGTATTTGACATTTATTTGATTTAAATAGCTTTGTTTGAATGTGTTTGACTTTCAATTGATTCAATTAGCTTTGTAGAATGTATTTGACTTTCATTTGATTAAAAAAGCTTTATTTGAATATGTTTGACTTTCATTTTATTCAATTAGCTTTGTAGAATGTATTTTACTTTCATTTGATTCAAATAGCTTTGTTTGAATGTGTTTGACTTTCATTTGATTCAAATAGCTTTATAGAATGTATTTGACATTCATTTGGTTTAAATAGCTTTGTTTGAATGTGTTTGACTTTTATTTCATTAAAATAGCTTTGTTTGAATGTGTTTGACTTTCATTTGATTCGATTTGCTTTGTAGAATGTATTTGACTTTCATTTGATTCAAATAGCTTTGTTTTAATGTGTTTGACTTTCGTTTGATTCAATTTGCTTTGTAGAATGTATTTGACTTTTATTTAATTTAATTAGCTTTGTTTGAATGTATTTGACTCTCATTTGATTCAAATAGCTTTATTTGAATGTGTTTGACTTTCATTTGATTCAAATTCCTTTGTTTGAATATGTTCGACTTTCATTTGATTCAAATAGCATTGTTTGAATGTGCTTGACTTTCATTTGATTCAACTAGCTTTAAAGAATGTATTTGACTTTCATTTGATTAAAATAGCTTTGTTTGAATGTGTTTGAATTTCATTTGATTCAATTAGCTTTGTAGAATGTATTTGACTTTCATTTGATTCAAATAGCTTTGTTTGAATGTGCTTGACTTTCATTTGATTCAATTTGCTTTGTAGAATGTATTTGACTTTTATTTGATTTAATTAGGTTTGTTTGAATGTATTTGACTCTCATTTGATTCAAATAGCTTTATTTGAATGTGTTTGACTTTCATTTGATTCAAATTCCTTTGTTTGAATGTGTTCGACTTTCATTTGATTCAAATAGCATTGTTTGAATGTGCTTGACTTTCATTTGATTCAACTAGCTTTAAAGAATGTATTTGACTTTCATTTGATTAAAATAGCTTTGTTTGAATGTGTTTGACTTTCATTTTATTCAATTAGCTTTGTAGAATGTATTTGACTTTCATTTGATTAAAATAACTTTGTTTGAATGTGTGTGACTTTCATTTGATTCAACTAGCTTTGTAGAATGTATTTGACTTTCATTTGATTCAACTAGCTTTGTAGAATGTATTTGACTTTCATTTGATTAAAATAGCTTTGTTTGAATGTGTTTGACTTTCACTTGATTCAATTAGCTTTGTAGAATGTATTTGACTTTCATTTGATTCAAATAGCTTTGTTTGAATGTGTTTGACTTTCATTTGATTCAATTTGCTTTGTAGAATATATTTGACTTTTATTTGATTTAATTAGCTTTGTTTGAATGTATTTGACTCTCATTTGATTCAAATAGCTTTATTTGAATGTGTTTGACTTTCATTTGATTCAAATTCCTTTGTTTGAATGTGCTCGACTTTCATTTGATTCAAATAGCATTGTTTGAATGTGCTTGACTTTCATTTGATTCAACTAGCTTTATAGAATGTATTTGACTTTCATTTGATTAAAATAGCTTTGTTTGAATGTGTTTGACTTTCATTTGATTCAATTAGCTTTGTAGAATGTATTTGACTTTTATTTGATTCAAATAGCTTTGTTTGAATGTTTTTGACTTTCATTTGATTCAATTAGCTTTGTAGAATGTATTTGACTTTCATTTGATTCAAAGAGCTTTGTTTGAATGTGTTTGAATTTCATTTGATTCAATTTGCTTTGTAGAATGTATTTGACTTTTATTTGATTTAATTAGCTTTGTTTGAATGTATTTGACTCTCATTTGATTCAAATAGCTTTATTTGAATGTGTTTGACTTTCATTTGATTCAAATTCCTTAGTTTGAATGTGTTTGACTTTCATTTGATTCAAATAGCTTTGTTTGAATGTGTTTGACTTTCATTTGATTCAATTAGCTTTATAGAAAGTATTTGACATTTATTTGATTTAAATAGCTTTGTTTGAATGTGTTTGACTTTCATTTGATTCAATTAGCTTTGTAGAATGTATTTGACTTTCATTTGATTCCAATAGCTTTGTAGAATGTGTTTGACTTTCATTTGATTCAAATAGCTTTGTTTGAATGTGTTTGACTTTCATTTGATTCAATTTGCTTTGTAGAATGTATTTGACTTTTATTTGATTTATTTAGCTTTGTTTGAATGTATTTGACTCTCATTTGATTCAAATAGCTTTATTTGAATGTGTTTGACTTTCATTTGATTCAAATTCCTTTGTTTGAATGTGTTCGACTTTCATTTGATTCAAATAGCATTGTTTGAATGTGCTTGACTTTCATTTGATTCAACTAGCTTTGTAGAATGTATTTGAGTTTCATTTGATTAAAATAGCTTTGTTTGAATGTGTTTGACTTTCATTTGATTCAGTTAGCTTTGTAGAATGTATTTTACTTTCATTTGATTCAAATAGCTTTGTTTGAATGTGTTTGACTTTCATTTGATTCGATTTGCTTTGTAGAATGTATTTGACTTTCATTTGATTCAAATAGCTTTGTTGGAATGTGTTTGACTTTCATTTGATTCAAATAGCTTTATAGAATAATTTGACATTTATTTGATTTAAATAGCTTTGTTTGAATGTGTTTGACTTTCATTTGATTCAATTAGCTTTGTAGAATGTATTTGACTTTCATTTGATTAAAATAGCTTTGTTTGAATATGTTTGACTTTCAATTTTATTCAATTAGCTTTGTTAGAATGTATTTGACATTTATTTGATTTAAATAGCTTTATTTGAATGTG
This sequence comes from Chenopodium quinoa, assembly GCF_001683475.1. Taxonomy (NCBI): domain Eukaryota; kingdom Viridiplantae; phylum Streptophyta; class Magnoliopsida; order Caryophyllales; family Amaranthaceae; genus Chenopodium; species Chenopodium quinoa. The sequence goes on along the minus strand of NW_018743985.1, from coordinate 9,601 downwards.
TTTGACTTTCATTTGATTCAAATTCCTTTGTTTGAATATGTTCGACTTTCATTTGATTCAAATATCATTGTTTGAATGTGCTTGACTTTCATTTGATTCAACTAGCTTTGTAGAATGTATTTGACTTTCATTTTATTCAAATATCTTTGTTTGAGTGTGTTTTGACTTTCATTTGAGTAAATTAGCTTTGAAGAATGTATTTGACTTTCATTTGATTCAAATAGCATTGTTTGAATGTGTTTGACTTTCATTTGATTCAATTTGCTTTGTAGAAAGTATTTGACTTTTATTTGATTTAATTAGCTTTGTTTGAATGTATTTGACTCTCATTTGATTCAAATAGCTTTATTTGAATGTGTTTGACTTTCATTTGAATCAAATTCCTTTGTTTGAATGTGTTTGACTTTCATTTGATTCAAATAGCTTTGTTTGAATGTGTTTGACTTTCATTTGATTCAATTAGCTTTATAGAATGTATTTGACATTTATTTGATTTAAATAGCTTTGTTTGAATGTGTTTGACTTTCATTTGATTGAATTAGCTTTGTAGAATGTAATTGACTTTCATTTGATTCAAATAGCTTTGTAGAAAGTGTTTGACTTTCATTTGATTCAAATAGCTTTGTTTGAATGTGTTTGACTTTCATTTGATTGAAATAGCTTTGTTTGAATGTGTTTGACTTTCATTTGATTCGATTTGCTTTGTAGAATGTATTTGACTCTCATTTGATTCAAATAGCTTTGTTTGAATGTGTTTGACTTTCATTTGATTTAATTTGCTTTGTTTAAATGTGTTCGACTTTTATTTGATTCAAATAGCTTTGTTTGAATGTGCTTGACTTTCATTTGATTCAAATAGCTTTGTAGAATGTATTTGACTTTCATTTGATTAAAATAGCTTTGTTTGAATGTATTTGACTTTCATTTTATTAAAATAGCTTTGTTTGAATGTGTTTGACTTTCATTTGATTCAATTAGCTTTGTAGAATGTATTTGACTTTTATTTGATTCAAATAGCTTTGTTTGAATGTGTTTGACTTTCATTTGATTCGATTTGCTTTGTAGAATGTATTTGACTTTCATTTGATTCAAATAGCTTTGTTTGAATGTGTTTCACTTTCATTTGATTCAAATAGCTTTATAGAATGTATTTGACATTTATTTGATTTAAATAGCTTTGTTTGAATGTGTTTGACTTTCATTTGATTCAATTAGCTTTGTAGAATGTATTTGACTTTCATTTGATTAAAACAGCTTTGTTAGAATGTATTTGACTTTCATTTGATTCAATTAGCTTTGTAGAATGTATTTGACTTTCATTTGATTCAAATAGCTTTGTTTGAATGTGTTTGACTTTCATTTGATTCAAATAGCTTTATAGAATGTATTTGACATTCATTTGGTTTAAATAGCTGTGTTTGAATGTGTTTGACTTTTATATTATTAAAATAGCTTTGTTTGAATGTGTTTGACTTTCATTTGATTCAATTTGCTTTGTAGAATGTATTTGACTTTCATTTGATTCAAATAGCTTTGTTTGAATGTGTTTGACTTTCATTTGATTCAATTTGCTTTGTAGAATGTATTTGACTTTTATTTAATTTAATTTGCTTTGTTTGAATGTATTTGACTCTCATTTGATTCAAATAGCTTTATTTGAATCTGTTTGACTTTCATTTGATTCAAATTCCTTTGTTTGAATGTGTTCGACTTTCATTTGATTCAAATAGCATTGTTTTGAATGTGCTTGACTTTCATTTGATTCAACTAGCTTTAAAGAATGTATTTGACTTTCATTTGATTAAAATAGCTTTGTTTGAATGTGTTTGACTTTCATTTGATTCAATTAGCTTTGTAGAATGTATTTGACTTTCATTTTATTCAAATAGCTTTGTTTGAATGTGCTTGACTTTCATTTGATTCAATTTGCTTTGTAGAATGTATTTGACTTTTATTTGATTTAATTAGCTTTGTTTGAATGTATTTGACTCTCATTTAATTCAAATAGCTTTATTTGAATGTGTTTGACTTTCATTTGATTCAAATTCCTTTGTTTGAATGTGTTCGACTTTCATTTGATTCAAATAGCATTGTTTGAATGTGCTTGACTTTCATTTGATTCAACTAGCTTTAAAGAATGTATTTGACTTTCATTTGAATTAAAATAGCTTTGTTTGAATGTGTTTGACTTTCATTTGATTCAATTAGCTTTGTAGAATGTATTTGACTTTCATTTGATTAAAATAGCTTTGTTTGAATGTGTTTGACTTTCATTTGATTCAACTAGCTTTGTAGAATGTATTTGACTTTCATTTGATTAAAATAGCTTTGTTTGAATGTTGTTTGACTTTCATTTTGATTCAATTAGCTTTGTAGAATGTATTTGACTTTCATTTGATTCAAATAGCTTTGTTTGAATGTGTTTGACTTTCATTTGATTCAATTTGCTTTGTAGAATGTATTTGACTTTTATTTGATTTAATTAGCTTTGTTTGAATGTATTTGACTCTCATTTGATTCAAATAGCTTTGAATGTGTTTGACTTTCATTTGATTCAAATTCCTTTGTTTGAATGTGTTTGACTTTCATTTGATTCAAATAGCTTTGTTTGAATGTTTTGACTTTCATTTGATTCAATTTGCTTTGTAGAATGTACTTGACTTTTATTTGATTTGCTTGTTTGAATGTCTCATTTGATTCAAATAGCTTTATTTGAATGTGTTTGACTTTCATTTGATTCAAATTGTTTGAATGTGTTTGACTTTCATTTGATTCAAATAGCTTTGTTTGAATGTGTTTTGACTTCATTTGATTCAATTAGCTTTGTAGAATGTATTTGATTTTCATTTGATTCAAATAGCTTTGTTTGAATGTACTTTCATTTGTGCTTTGAATGTGTTTGACTTTCATTTGATTCATTTGCTTTGTAGAATGTATTTGACTTTTATTTGATTCAAATAGCTTTGTTTGAATGTGTTTGACTTTCATTTGATTCAATTTGCTTTGTAGAATGTATTTGACTTTATTGATTTAATTAGCTTTGTTTGAATGTGTTTGACTTTCATTTGATTCAATAGCTTTGAATGTATTTGACTTTCTTTGAATGTTTTGACTCTCATTTGATTCAAATAGCTTTGAATGTGTTTGACTTTCATTTGATTCAAATTCCTTTGTTTGAATGTGTTCGACTTTCATTTGATTCAAATAGCATTGTTTGAATGTGCTTGACTTTCATTTGATTCAACTAGCTTTGAATGTATTTGACTTTCATTTGATTAAAAATAGCTTTGTTTGAATGTGTTTGACTTTCATTTGATTCTTTGTAGAATGTAGACTTTCATTTGATTCTCTTTCATTTGAGCTTTGTACTTTCATTTGATTCAAAAGAATGTATTTGACTTTCATTTGATTCAAATAGCTTTGTTTGAATGTGTTTGACTTTCATTTGATTCAATTTGCTTTGTAGAATGTATTTGACTTTTATTTAATTTAATTAGCTTTGTTTGAATGTATTTGACTCTCATTTGATTCAAATAGCTTTATTTGAATGTGTTTGACTTTCATTTGATTCAAATTCCTTTGTTTGAATGTGTTCGACTTTCATTTGATTCAAATAGCATTGTTTGAATGTGCTTGACTTTCATTTGATTCAACTAGCTTTTGTATTTGACTTTCATTTGATTAAAATAGCTTTGTTTGAATGTGTTTGACTTTCATTTGATTCAATTAGCTTTGTAGAATGTATTTGACTTTCATTTGATTTCAAATAGCTTTGTTTGAATGTGCTTGACTTTCATTTGATTCAATTTGCTTTGTAGAATGTATTTGACTTTTATTTGATTTAATTAGCTTTGTTTGAATGTATTTGACTCTCATTTGATTCAAATAGCTTTATTTGAATGTGTTTGACTTTCATTTGATTCAAATTCCTTTGTTTGAATGTTTCGACTTTCATTTGATTCAAATAGCATTGTTTGAATGTGCTTGACTTTCATTTGATTCAATAGCTTTAAAGAATGTATTTGACTTTCATTTGATTGTTTGAATGTGTTTGACTTTCATTTGATTCAATTAGCTTTGTAGAATGTTTTGACTTTCATTTGATTAAAATAGCTTTGTTTGAATGTGTTTGACTTTCATTTGATTCAATAGCTTTGTAGAATGTATTTGACTTTCATTTGATTAAAATAGCTTTGTTTGAATGTGTTTGACTTTCATTTGATTCAATTAGCTTTGTAGAATGTATTTGACTTTCATTTGATTCAAATAGCTTTGTTTGAATGTGTTTGACTTTCATTTGATTCAATTTGCTTTGTAGAATGTATTTGACTTTTATTTGATTTAATTAGCTTTGTTTGAATGTATTTGACTCTCATTTGATTCAAATAGCTTTATTTGAATGTGTTTGACTTTCATTTGATTCAAATTCCTTTGTTTGAATGCTTTCATTTGATTCAATAGCTTTGTTTGAATGTGTTTGACTTTCATTTGATTCAATTTGCTTTGTAGAATGTATTGACTTTTATTTGATTTAATTAGCTTCTCATTTGATTAAATAGCTTTATTTGAATGTGTTTGACTTTCATTTGATTCAAATTCCTTTTTGAATGTGTTTGACTTTCATTTGATTCAAATAGCTTTGTTTGAATGTGTTTGACTTCATTTGATTCAATTAGCTTTGTAGAATGTATTTGATTTTCATTTGATTCATAGCTTTGTTTGAACTTTCATTTGAATTAGCTTCTTTCAATTTGCTTTGTAGAATGTATTTGACTTTTATTTGATTCAAATAGCTTTGTTTGAATGTGTTTACTTTCATTTGATTCAATTTGCTTTGTAGAATGTATTTGACTTTTATTTGATTTAATTAGCTTTGTTTGAATGTGTTTGACTTTCATTTGATTCAAATAGCTTTATAGAATGTATTTGACATTTATTTGATTTAAATAGCTTTGAATGTGTTTGACTTCATTTGATTCATAGCTTTATTTGAATGTGTTTGACTTTCATTTGATTCAAATTCCTTTGTTTGAATGTGTTCGACTTTCATTTGATTCAAATAGCATTGTTTGAATGTGCTTGACTTTCATTTGATTCAACTAGCTTTAAAGAATGTATTTGACTTTCATTTGATTAAATAGCTTTGTTTGAATGTGTTTGACTTTCATTTGATTTAATTAGCTTTGTAGAATGTATTTGACTTTCATTTGATTAAAATAGCTTTGTTTGAATGTGTTTGACTTTCATTTGATTCAATAGCTTTGTAGAATGTATTTGATTTGATTTTTCTTTCATTTGATTAAAATAGCTTTGTTTGAATGTGTTTGACTTTCATTGATTCAATTAGCTTTGTAGAATGTATTTGACTTTCATTTGATTCAAATAGCTTTGTTTGAATGTGTTTGACTTTCATTTGATTCAAATTAGCTTTGTTTGAATGTTCTTTCATTTGAATTAGCTTTATAGAATGTGTTTGACTTTCATTTGATTCGATTTGCTTTGTAGAATGTATTTGACTTTATTTGATTCAAATAGCTTTGTTGAATGTGTTTGACTTTCATTTGATTCAATTTTGCTTTGTAGAATGTATTTGACTTTTATTTGATTTGCTTTGTTGAATGTGTTTGACTTTCATTTGATTCAAATAGCTTTGAATGTATTTGACATTTCTTTCTGATTCGCTTGAATGTGTTTGACTTTCATTTGATTCAAATTCCTTTGTTTGAATGTGTTCGACTTTCATTTGATTCAAATAGCATTGTTTGAATGTGCTTGACTTTCATTTGATTCAACTAGCTTTAAAGAATGTATTTGACTTTCATTTGATTAAAATAGCTTTGTTTGAATGTGTTTGACTTTCATTTGATTCAATTAGCTTTGTAGAATGTATTTGACTTTCATTTAATTAAAATAGCTTGTTTGAATGTGTTTACTTTCATTTGATTCAATAGCTTTGTAAATGTATTTGACTTTCATTTGATTCAACTAGCTTTGTAGAATGTATTTGACTTTCATTTGATTAAAATAGCTTTGTTTGAATGTGTTTGACTTTCATTGATTCAATTAGCTTTGTAGAATGTATTTGACTTTCATTTGATTCAAATAGCTTTGTTTGAATGTGTTGACTTTCATTTGATTCAATTTGCTTTGTAGAATGTATTTGACTTTCATTTGATTCAAATTCCTTTGTTTGAATGTGCTCGACTTTCATTTGATTCAAATAGCATTGTTTTGAATGTGCTTGACTTTCATTTGATTCAACTAGCTTTATAGAATGTTTTGACTTTCATTTGATTAAAATAGCTTTGTTTGAATGTGTTTGACTTTCATTTGATTCAATTAGCTTTGTAGAATGTATTTGACTTTATTTGATTCAAATAGCTTTGTTTGAATGTGTTTGACTTTCATTTGATTCAATTAGCTTTGTAGAATGTATTTGACTTTCATTTGATTCAAATTTGTTTCATTTGATTCAATTTGCTTTTTAGAATGTATTTGACTTTTATTTGATTTAATTAGCTTTGTTTGATGTATTTGACTCTCATTTGATTCAAATAGCTTTATTTGAATGTGTTTGACTTTCATTTGATTCAAATTCCTTTCATTTGATTCAAATAGCTTTGTTTGAATGTGTTTTGACTTTCATTTGATTCAATTAGCTTTATAGAATATTTGACTTTATTTGATTTAAATAGCTTTGTTTGAATGTGTTTGACTTTCATTTGATTCAATTAGCTTTGTAGAATGTATTTGACTTTCATTTGATTCCAATAGCTTTTAGAATGTGTTTGACTTTCATTTGATTCAAATAGCTTTGTTTGAATGTGTTTTGACTTTCATTTGATTCAATTTGCTTTGTAGAATGTATTTGACTTTTATTTGATTTATTTAGCTTTGTTTGAATGTATTTGACTCTCATTTGATTCAAATAGCTTTATTTGAATGTGTTTGACTTTCATTTGATTCAAATTCCTTTGTTTGAATGTGTTCGACTTTCATTTGATTCAAATAGCATTGTTTGAATGTGCTTGACTTTCATTTGATTCAACTAGCTTTGTAGAATGTATTTGACTTTCATTTGATTAAAATAGCTTTGTTTGAATGTGTTTGACTTTCATTTGATTCAAGCTTTGTAGAATGTATTTGACTTTCATTTGATTCAAATAGCTTTGTTTGAATGTGTTTGACTTTCATTTGATTCTTTGCTTTGTAGAATGTATTTGACTTTCATTTGATTCAAATAGCTTCTTTCATTTGATTCAAATAGCTTTGAATTTTTGACATTTATTTGATTTAAATAGCTTTGTTTGAATGTGTTTTGACTTTCATTTGATTCAATTAGCTTTGTAGAATGTATTTGACTTTCATTTGATTAAAATAGCTTTGTTTGAATATGTTTGACTTTCATTTTATTCAATTAGCTTTGTAGAATTATTTTACTTTCATTTGATTCAAATAGCTTTGTTTGAATGTGTTTGACTTTCATTTGATTCAAATAGCTTTATAGAATGTATTTGACATTTATTTGATTTAAATAGCTTTATTTGAATGTGTTTGACTTTCATTTGATTCAAATTCCTTTGTTTGAATATGTTCGACTTTCATTTGATTCAAATATCATTGTTTGAATGTGCTTGACTTTCATTTGATTCAACTAGCTTTGTAGAATGTATTTGACTTTCATTTTATTCAAATAGCTTTGTTTGAATGTGTTTGACTTTCATTTGATTAAATTAGCTTTGAAGAATGTATTTGACTTTCATTTGATTCAAATAGCATTGTTTGAATGTGTTTGACTTTCATTTGATTCAATTTGCTTTGTAGAATGTATTTGACTTTTATTTGATTTAATTAGCTTTGTTTGAATGTATTTGACTCTCATTTGATTCAAATAGCTTTATTTGAATGTGTTTGACTTTCATTTGATTCAAATTCCTTTGTTTGAATGTGTTTGACTTTCATTTGATTCAAATAGCTTTGTTTGAATGTGTTTGACTTTCATTTGATTCAATTAGCTTTATAGAATGTATTTGACATTTATTTGATTTAATAGCTTTGTTTGAATGTGTTTGACTTTCATTTGATTGAATTAGCTTTGTAGAATGTAATGGACTTTCATTTGATTCAAATAGCTTTGTAGAATGTGTTTGACTTTCATTTGATTCAAATAGCTTTGTTTGAATGTGTTTGACTTTCATTTGATTGAAATAGCTTTGTTTGAATGTGTTTGACTTTCATTTGATTCGATTTGCTTTGTAGAATGTATTTGACTCTCATTTGATTCAAATAGCTTTGTTTGAATGTGTTTGACTTTCATTTGATTTAATTTGCTTTGTTTAAATGTGTTCGACTTTTATTTGATTCAAATAGCTTTGTTTGAATGTGCTTGACTTTCATTTGATTCAAATAGCTTTGTAGAATGTATTGACTTTCATTTGATTAAAATAGCTTTGTTTGAATGTGTTTGACTTTCATTTGATTCAATTAGCTTTGTTGAATGTATTTTGACTTCATTTGATTCAATAGCTTTGTTTGAATGTGTTTGACTTTCATTTGATTCAATTAGCTTTGTAGAATGCATTTCACTTTCATTTTATTCAAATAGCTTTGTTTGAATGTGTTTGACTTTCATTTGATACAATTAGCTTTGTAGAACGTATTTGACTCATTTGATTCAAATAGCTTTGTTCGAATGTGTTTGATTTCATTTGATTCAATTAGCTTTGTAGAATGTATTTGACTTTCATTTGATTCAAATAGCTTTGTTTGAATGTGTTTGACTTTCATTTGATTCAATTAGCTTTGTAGAATGTATTTGACTTTCAATTGATTCGAAAGCTTTGTTTGAATGTGTTTGACTTTCATTTTTAATTAGCTTATTTTGAATGTTTGACTTTAATTTAATACAATTAGCTTTGTAGAATGTATTTGACTTCATTTGATTCAATTAGCTTTGTTTGAATGTGTTTGACTTTTATATGATTATTTAGCTTAGAATGTATTTGACTTTTATTTGATTTAATAGCTTTGTTTGAATGTGTTTGACTTTCATTTGATTCAATTAGCTTTGTAGAATGTATTTACTTTCATTTAAATCAAATAATTTTGTTTGACTGTGTTTGACTTTCATTTATTCAATTTGCTTTGTAGAATGTATTTGACTTTCATTTTTCAAATAGCTTTGTTTGAATGTGTTTGACTTTCATTTGATTCAAATTAGCTTTGTAGAATGTATTTGTTTCATTTGCTTTGTTTGAACGTATTTGACTCTCATTTGATTCAAACAGCTTTGTTTGAATGTGTTTGACTTTCATTTGATTCAATTAGCTTTGTAGAATGTATTTCACTTTCATTTGATTGAGCTTTATTTGAATGTGTTTGACTTTCATTTGATTCAATTAGCTTTGTAGAATGTATTTGACTTTCATTTGATTTTTTGTTTGAATGTGTTTTGACTTTCATTTGATTCAAATAGCTTTGTTTGAATGTGTTTGACTTTAATTTAATTCAATTAGCTTTGTACTTCTTTGCATTTGACTTCACTTTGTTTGAATGTGTTTGACTTTCATTTGATTCAAATAGCTTTTGTTTGAATGTGTTT
>NW_018743984.1:0-25804 GCF_001683475.1 Chenopodium quinoa | reverse complement strand
TGAAAGTCAAATACATTCAAACAATGCTTTTTAAATCAAATGAAAGTCAAATGCATTATTCAAAGCTAATTGAATATAATAAAGTCAAACACATTCAACAAAGCTTTTTGAATCAAATGAAATTAAATGCATTCTTTAAAGCTAATTGAATAAAATGAAAGTCATAAAAATTCAAACAAAGTTTTTTGAACCAAATGAAAGTTAAATGCATTCTTCAAAGCTAATTGAAAATAATGAAAGTCAAAGTCAAACAAACCTTTTAAATCAAATGAAAGTCAAATGCATTCTTAAAAGCTAATTAAATCGAAAAAGTCAAACACATTCAAACAAAGCTTAATGAATCAAATAAAAGTCAAATGCATTCTTCAAAGCTAATTAATCAAATGAAAGTCAAACACATTCAAACAATTTTTGAATCAAATGAAATTTAAATGCATTTTTCAAAGCTAATTGAATCAAATAAAAGTCAACACATTCAAACAAAGATTTTTGAAAAATGAAAGTTAAATGCATTCTTCAAAGCTAATTGAAACTAATGAAAGTCAAACGCAAACAAAGCTTTTTGAATAAAATGAAATTCAAATGCAAAGGAATCAAATGAAAGCAAACACATTCAAACAAACCTTTTTGAATCAAATGAAAGTCAAATGCATTCTTCAAAGGTAATTGAATCAAATGAAAGTCAAACACATCCAAACAAACTTTTTGAATCAAATGAAAGTCAATGCATTCTTAAAGCTAATTGAATCGAATGAAAGTCAAACACATTCAAACAACCTTTTTGAAATAAATGAAAGTCAAATGCATTCTTAAAAGCTAATTAGATCGAATGAAAATCAAACACATTCAAACAAAGCTTTTGAGTCAAATGAAAGTAAAATGCATTCTTCAAACCTAATTTAATCAAATGAGAGTCAATCACATTCAAACAAAACTTTTCTAATCAAATGAAATTCAAATGCATTCTTCAAAGCTAATTGAAACAAATGAAAGTCAAACACATTCAAACAAAGCTTTTTGAATCAAATGAAAGTCAAATGCATACTTCAAAGGTAATTGATCCAAATGAAAGTCAAATACATTCAAACAATGCTTTTTAAATCAAATGAAAGTCAAATGCATTATTCAAAGCTAATTGAATATAATGAAAGTCAAACACATTCAAACAAAGCTTTTTGAATCAAATGAAATTAAAATGCATTCTTTAAAGCTAATTGAATAAAATGAAAGTCATACAAATTCAAACAAAGTTTTTGAACAAAATGAAAGTTAAATGCATTTCAAAGCTAATTGAAAAATGAAAGTCAAAAACATTCAAACAAACCTTCTTGAATCAAATGAAAGTCAAATGCATTCTTAAAAGCTAATTAAATCGAATGAAAGTCAAAACATTCAAACAAAGCTTAATGAATCAAATAAAAGTCAAATGCATTCTTCAAAGCTAATTAATCCAAATGAAAGTCAAACACATTCAAACAAAGCTTTTTGAATCAAATGAAAGTCAAATGCATTCTTCAAAGCTAATTGATCAAATGAAAGTCAAACACATTCAAACAAAACTTTTTGAATCAAATGAAAGTCAAATGCATTCTTCAAAGGTAATTGAATCAAATGAAAGTCAAACACATTCAAACAAAGCTTTTTGAATCAAATGAAAGTCAAATGCATTCTTAAAAGCTAATTGAATCGAATGAAAGTCAAACACATTCAAACAAACCTTTTTGAAATAAATGAAAGTCAAATGCATTCTTAAAAGCTAATTAGATCGAATGAAAATCAAACACATTCAAACAAAGCTTTTTGAGTCAAATGAAAGTAAAATGCATTCTTCAAACCTAATTTAATCAAATGAGAGTCAATCACATTCAAACAAAACTTTTCTAATCAAATGAAATTCAAATGCATTCTTCAAAGCTAATTGAAACAAATGAAAGTCAAACACATTCAAACAAAGCTTTTTGAATCAAATGAAAGTCAAATGCATACTTCAAAGGTAATTGATCCAAATGAAAGTCAAATACATTCAAACAATGCTTTTTAAATCAAATGAAAGTCAAATGCATTATTCAAAGCTAATTGAATATAATAAAGTCAAACACATTCAAACAAAGCTTTTTGAATCAAATGAAATTAAAATGCATTCTTTAAAGCTAATTGAATAAAATGAAAGTCATACAAATTCAAACAAAGTTTTTTGAACCAAATGAAAGTTAAATGCATTCTTCAAAGCTAATTGAAAATAATGAAAGTCAAAAACATTCAAACAAACCTTCTTGAATCAAATGAAAGTCAAATGCATTCTTAAAAGCTAATTAAATCGAATGAAAGTTAAACACATTCAAACAAAGCTTAATGAATCAAATAAAAGTCAAATGCATTCTTCAAAGCTAATTAATCCAAATGAAAGTCAAACACATTCAAACAAAGCTTTTTGAATCAAATGAAAGTCAAATGCATTCTTCAAAGCTAATTGATCCAAATGAAAGTCAAACACATTCAAACAAAACTTTTTGAATCAAATGAAAGTCAAATGCATTCTTCAAAGGTAATTGAATCAAATGAAAGTCAACCACATTCAAACAAACTTTTTGAATCAAATGAAAGTCAAATGCATTCTTAAAAGCTAATTGAATCGAATGAAAGTCAAACACATTCAAAAAAACCTTTTTGAAATAAATGAAAGTCAAATGCATTCTTAAAAGCTAATTAGATCGAATGAAAATCAAACACATTCAAACAAAGCTTTTTGAGTCAAATGAAAGTAAAATGCATTCTTCAAACCTAATTTAATCAAATGAGAGTCAATCACATTCAAACAAAACTTTTCTAATCAAATGAAATTCAAATGCATTCTTCAAAGCTAATTGAAACAAATGAAAGTCAAACACATTCAAACAAAGCTTTTTGAATCAAATGAAAGTCAAATGCATACTTCAAAGGTAATTGCAAATGAAAGTCAAATACATTCAAACAATGCTTTTTAAATCAAATGAAAGTCAAATGCATTATTCAAAGCTAATTGAATATAATGAAAGTCAAACACATTCAAACAAAGCTTTTTGAATCAAATGAATTAAAATGCATTCTTTAAAGCTAATTGAATAAAATGAAAGTCATACAAATTCAAACAAAGTTTTTTGAACCAAATGAAAGTTAAATGCATTCTTCAAAGCTAATTGAAAAATAATGAAAGTCAAAAACAGTCAAACAAACCTTCTTGAAATCAAATGAAAGTCAAATGCATTCTTAAAAAGCTAATTAATCGAAATGAAAGTCAAACACATTCAAACAAAGCTTAATGAATCAAATAAAAGTCAAATGCATTCTTCAAAGCTAATTAATCCAAATGAAAGTCAAACACATTCAAACAAAGCTTTTTGATTCAAATGAAAGTCAAATGCATTCTTCAAAGCTAATTGATACAAATGAAAGTCAAACACATTCAAACAAAAACTTTTTGAATCAAAATGAAAGTCAAATGCATTCTTCAAAGGTAATTGAATCAAAATGAAAGTCAAAACACATTCAAACAAACCTTTTTGAATCAAATGAAAGTCAAATGCATTCTTAAAAAGCTAATTGAATCGAATGAAAGTCAAACACATTCAAACAAACCTTTTTGAAATAAATGAAAAGTCAAATGCATCTTAAAAGCTAATTAGATCAAATGAAAAATCAAACACATTCAAACAAAGCTTTTTGAGTCAAATGAAAGTAAAATGCATTCTTCAAACCTAATTTAATCAAAATGAGAGTCAATCACATTCAAACAAAACTTTTTCTAATCAAATGAAAGTTCAAATGCATCTTTCAAAGCTAATTGAAACAAATGAAAGTCAAACACATTCAAACAAAGCTTTTTGAATCAAATGAAAGTCAAATGCATACTTCAAAGGTAATTTGATTCCAAATGAAAGTCAAATACATTCAAACATTGTTTTTAAATCAAAATGAAAGTCAAATGCATTATTCAAAGCTATTGAATATAATGAAAGTCAAAACACATTCAAACAATAAGTTTTTTGAATCAAATGAAATTAAAATGCATTCTTTAAAGCTAATTGAATAAAAATGAAAGTCATACAAATTCAAACAAAGTTTTTTGAACCAAATGAAAAGTCAAATGCATTCTTCAAGCTAATTGAAAATAATGAAAGTAAAAAACATTCAAACAAACCTTCTTGAATCAAATGAAAGTCAAATGCATTCTTAAAAGCTAATTAAATCGAATGAAAGTCAAACACATTCAAACAAAGCTTAATGAATCAAATAAAAGTCAAATGCATTCTTCAAAGCTAATTGATCCAAATGAAAGTCAAACACATTCAAACAAAGCTTTTTGAATCAAATGAAAGTCAAATGCATTCTTCAAAGCTAATTGATCCAAATGAAAGTCAAACACATTCAAACAAAACTTTTTAATCAAATGAAAGTCAAATGCATTCTTCAAAGGTAATTGAATCAAATGAAAGTCAAACACATTCAAACAAACTTTTTGAATCAAATGAAAGTCAAATGCATCTTAAAAGGTAATTGAATCGAATGAAAGTCAAACACATTCAAACAAACCTTTTTGAAATAAATGAAAGTCAAATGCATTTTTAAAAGCTAATTAGATCGAATGAAAATCAAACACATTCAAACAAAGCTTTTGAGTCAAATGAAAGTAAAATGCATTCTTCAAACCTAATTTAATCAAATGAGAGTCAATCACATTCAAACAAAACTTTTCTAATCAAATGAAATTCAAATGCATTCTTCAAAGCTAATTGAAAACAAATGAAAGTCAAACACATTCAAACAAAGCTTTTTGAATCAAATGGAAAGTCAAATGCATACTTCAAAGGTAATTGATCCAAATGAAAGTCAAATACATTCAAACAATGCTTTTTAAATCAAATGAAAGTCAAATGCATTATTCAAAGCTAATTGAATATAATGAAAGTCAAACACATTCAAACAAAGCTTTTTGAATCAAATGAAATAAAATGCATTCTTTAAAGCTAATTGAATAAAATGAAAGTCATACAAATTCAAACAAAGCTTTTTGAACCAAATGAAAGTTAAATGCATTCTTCAAAGCTAATTGATCAAATGAAAGTCAAACACATTCAAACAAAACTTTTTGAATCAAATGAAAGTCAAATGCATTCTTCAAAGGTAATTGAATCAAATGAAAGTCAAACACATTCAAACAAACCTTTTTGAATCAAATGAAAGTCAAATGCATTCTTAAAAGCTAATTGAATCGAATAAAAGTCAAACACATTCAAACAAACCTTTTTGAAATAAATGAAAGTCAAATGCATTATTCAAAGCTAATTGAATATAATGAAAGTCAAACACATTTAAACAAAGCTTTTTGAATCAAATGAAATTAAAATGCATTCTTTAAAGCTAATTGAATAAAATGAAAGTCATACAAATTCAAACAAAGTTTTTTGAACCAAATGAAAGTCAAATGCATTCTTCAAAGCTAATTGAAAATAATGAAAGTCAAACACATTCAAACAAACCTTCTTGAATCAAATGAAAGTCAAATGCATTCTTAAAAGCTAATTAAATCGAATGAAAGTCAAAAACATTCAAACAAAGCTTAATGAATCAAATAAAAGTCAAATGCATTCTTCAAAGCTAATTGATCCAAATGAAAGTCAAACACATTCAAACAAAGCTTTTTGAATCAAATGAAAGTCAAATGCATTCTTCAAAGCTAATTGATCAAATGAAAGTCAAACACATTCAAACAAAACTTTTTGAATCAAATGAAAGTCAAATGCATTCTTCAAAGCTAATTGATCCAAATGAAAGTCAAACACATTCAAACAAAACTTTTTGAATCAAATGAAAGTCAAAAAATCGCATATTCTTCCAAAGGTAATTGAATCTAATGAAAGTCAAACACATTCAAACAAACCTTTTTGAATCAAATGAAAGTCAAATGCATTCTTAAAAGCTAATTGAATCGAATGAAAGTCAACACATTCAAACAAACTTTTTTGAAATAAATGAAAGTCAAATGCATTCTTAAAAGCTAATTAGATCGAATGAAAATCAACACATTAAAACAAAGCTTTTTGAGTCAAATGAAAGTAAAATGCATTCTTCAAACCTAATTTAATCAAATGAGAGTCAATCACATTCAAACTAAAACTTTTCTAATCAATGAAAGTCAAATGCATTCTTCAAAGCTAATTGAAACAAATGAAAGTCAAACACATTCAAACAAAGCTTTTTGAATCAAATGAAAGTCAAGTGCATACTTCAAAGGTAATTGATCCAAATGAAAGTCAAATACATTCAAACAATGCTTTTTAAATCAAATGAAAGTCAAATGCATTATTCAAAGCTAATTGAATATAATGAAAGTCAAACACATTCAAACAAAGCTTTTTGAATCAAATGAAATTAAAATGCATTCTCTAAAGCTAATTGAATAAAATGAAAGTCAGACAAATTCAAACAAAGTTTTTTGAACCAAATAAAAGTCAAATGCATTCTTCAAAGCTAATTGAATAAAATGAAAGTCATACAAATTCAAACAAAGTTTTTTGAACCAAATGAAAGTCAAATGCATTATTCAAAGCTAATTGAATATAATGAAAGTCAAACACATTCAAACAAAGCTTTTTGAATCAAATGAAATTTAAATGCATTTTTCAAAGCTAATTGAATCAAATAAATGTCTAACACATTCAAACAAAGCTTTTTGAATCAAATGAAAGTCAAATGCATTCTTCAAAGCTAATTGATCAAATGAAAGTCAAACACATTCAAACAAAACTTTTTGAATCAAATGAAAGTCAAATGCATTCTTCAAAGGTAATTGAATCAAATGAAAGTCAAACACATTCAAACAAACCTTTTTGAATCAAATGAAAGTCAAATGCATTCTTAAAAGCTAATTGAATCGAATAAAAGTCAAACACATTCAAGCAAACCTTTTTGAAATAAATGAAAGTCAAATGCATTCTTAAAAGCTAATTAGATCGAATGAAAATCAAACACATTCAAACAAAGCTTTTGATTCAAATGAAAGTAAAATGCATTCTTCAAACCTAATTTAATCAAATAAGAGTCAATCGCATTCAAACAAAACTTTTCTAATCAAATGAAATTCAAATGCATTCTTCAAAGCTAATTGAAACAAAATGAAAGTCAAACACATTCAAACAACGCTTTTTGAATCAAATGAAAGTCAAATGCATACTTCAAAGGTAATTGATCCAAATGAAAGTCAAATACATTCAAACAATGCTTTTTAAATCAAATGAAAGTGAAATGTATTATTCAAAGCTAATTGAATATAACGAAAGTCAAACACATTCAAACAAAGCTTTTTGAATCAAATGAAATTAAAATGCATTCTTAAAGCTAATTGAATAAAATGAAAGTCATACAAATTCAAACAAAGTTTTTTGAACCAAATGAAAGTCAAATGCATTCTTCAAAGCTAATTGAAAATAATGAAAGTAAAAAACATTCAAACAAACCTTCTTGAATCAAATGAAAGTCAAATGCATTCTTAAAAGCTAATTAAATCGAATGAAAGTCAAACACATTCAAACAAAGCTTAATGAATCAAATAAAAGTCAATGCATTCTTCAAAGCTAATTGATCCAAATGAAAGTCAAACACATTCAAACAAAGCTTTTTGATTCAAATGAAAGTCAAATGCATTCTTCAAAGCTAATTGATACAAATGAAAGTCAAACACATTCAAACAAAACTTTTTGAATCAAATGAAAGTCAAATGCATTCTTCAAAGGTAATTGAATCAAATGAAAGTCAAACACATTCAAACAAACCTTTTTGAATCAAATGAAAGTCAAATGCATTCTTAAAAGCTAATTGAATCGAATGAAAGTCAAACACATTCAAACAAACCTTTTTGAAATAAATGAAAGTCAAATGCATTCTTAAAAAGCTAATTAGATCAAATGAAAATCAAACACATTCAAACAAAGCTTTTTGAGTCAAATGAAAGTAAAATGCATTCTTCAAACCTAATTTAATCAAATGAGAGTCAATCACATTCAAACAAAACTTTTCTAATCAAATGAAGTTCAAATGCATTCTTCAAAGCTAATTGAAACAAATGAAAGTCAAACACATTCAAACAAAGCTTTTTGAATCAAATGAAAGTCAAATGCATACTTCAAAGGTAATTGATCCAAATGAAAGTTAAATACATTCAAACATTGCTTTTTTAAATCAAATGAAAGTCAAATGCATTATTCAAAGCTAATTGAATATAATGAAAGTCAAACACATTCAAACAAAGCTTTTTGAATCAAATGAAATTAAAATGCATTCTTTAAAGCTAATTGAATAAAATGAAAGTCATACAAATTCAAACAAAGTTTTTTGAACCAAATGAAAGTCAAATGCATTCTTCAAAGCTAATTGAAAATAATGAAAGTAAAAAACATTCAAACAAACCTTCTTGAATCAAATGAAAGTCAAATGCATTCTTAAAAGCTAATTAAATCGAATGAAAGTCAAACACATTCAAACAAAGCTTAATGAATCAAATAAAAGTCAAATGCATTCTTCAAAGCTAATTGATCCAAAATGAAAGTCAAACACTTTCAAACAAAGCTTTTTGAATCAAATGAAAGTCAAATGCATTCTTCAAAAGCTAATTGATCCAAATGAAAGTCAAACACATTCAAACAAAACTTTTTAATCAAATGAAAGTCAAATGCATTCTTCAAAGGTAATTGAATCAAATGAAAGTCAAACACATTCAAACAAATCTTTTTGAATCAAATGAAAGTCAAATGCAATCTTAAAAGCTAATTGAATCGAATGAAAGTCAAACACATTCAAACAAACCTTTTTGAAATAAATGAAAGTCAAATGCATTTTTAAAAGCTAATTAGATCGAATGAAAATCAAACACATTCAAACAAAGCTGTTTGAGTCAAATGAAAGTAAAATGCATTCTTCAAACCTAATTTAATCAAATGAGAGTCAATCACATTCAAACAAAACTTTTCTAATCAATGAAATTCAAATGCATTCTTCAAAGCTAATTGAAACAAATGAAAGTCAAACACATTCAAACAAAGCTTTTTGAATCAAATGAAGTCAAATGCATACTTCAAAGGTAATGATCCAATGAAAGTCAAATACATTCAAAACATGCTTTTTAAAATCAAATGAAAGTCAAATGCATTATTCAAAGCTAATTGAATATAATGAAAGTCAAACACATTCAACAAAGCTTTTTGAATCAAATGAAAATAAAATGCATTCTTAAAGCTAATTGAATAAAATGAAAGTCATACAAATTCAAACAAAGCTTTTTGAACCAAATGAAAGTTAAATGCATTCTTCAAAGCTAATTGATCAAATGAAAGTCAAACACATTCAAACAAAACTTTTTGAATCAAATGAAAGTCAAATGCATTCTTCAAAGGTAATTGAATCAAATGAAAGTCAAACACATTCAAACAAACCTTTTTGAATCAAATGAAAGTCAAATGCATTCTTAAAAGCTAATTGAATCGAATAAAAGTCAAACACATTCAAACAAACCTTTTTGAAATAAATGAAAGTCAAATGCATTATTCAAAGCTAATTGAATATAATGAAAGTCAAACACATTTAAACAAAGCTTTTTGAATCAAATGAAATTAAAATGCATTCTTTAAAGCTAATTGAATAAAATGAAAGTCATACAAATTCAAACAAAGTTTTTTGAACCAAATGAAAGTCAAATGCATTCTTCAAAGCTAATTGAAAATAATGAAAGTCAAACACATTCAAACAAACCTTCTTGAATCAAATGAAAGTCAAATGCATTCTTAAAAGCTAATTAAATCGAATGAAAGTCAAAAACATTCAAACAAAGCTTAATGAATCAAATAAAAGTCAAATGCATTCTTCAAAGCTAATTGATCCAAATGAAAGTCAAACACATTCAAACAAAGCTTTTTGAATCAAATGAAAGTCAAATGCATTCTTCAAAGCTAATTGATCCAAATGAAAGTCAAACACATTCAAACAAACTTTTTGAATCAAATGAAAGTCAAATGCATTCTTCAAAGCTAATTGATCCAAATGAAAGTCAAACACATTCAAACAAAACTTTTTGAATCAAATGAAAGTCAAATGCATTCTTCAAAGGTAATTGAATCAAATGAAAGTCAAACACATTCAAACAAAACCTTTTTTGAATCAAATGAAAGTCAAATGCATTCTTAAAAGCTAATTGAATCGAATGAAAGTCAAACACATTCAAACAAACCTTTTTGAAATAAATGAAAGTCAAATGCATTCTTAAAGCTAATTAGATCGAATGAAAATCAAACACATTAAAACAAAGCTTTTTGAGTCAAATGAAAGTAAAATGCATTCTTCAAACCTAATTTAATCAAATGAGAGTCAATCACATTCAAACTAAACTTTTCTAATCAAATGAAAGTCAAATGCATTCTTCAAAGCTAATTGAAACAAATGAAAGTCAAACACATTCAAACAAAGCTTTTTGAATCAAATGAAAGTCAAGTGCATACTTCAAAGGTAATTGATCAAATGAAAGTCAAATACATTCAAACAATGCTTTTTAAATCAAATGAAAGTCAAATGCATTATTCAAAGCTAATTGAATATAATGAAAGTCAAACACATTCAAACAAAGCTTTTTGAATCAAATGAAATTAAAATGCATTCTCTAAAGCTAATTGAATAAAATGAAAGTCAGACAAATTCAAACAAAGTTTTTTGAACCAAATAAAAGTCAAATGCATTCTTCAAAGCTAATTGAATAAAATGAAAGTCATACAAATTCAAACAAAGTTTTTTGAACCAAATGAAAGTCAAATGCATTATTCAAAGCTAATTGAATATAATGAAAGTCAAACACATTCAAACAAAGCTTTTTGAATCAAATGAAATTTAAATGCATTTTTTCAAAGCTAATTGAATCAAATAAATGTCTAACACATTCAAACAAAGCTTTTTGAATCAAATGAAAGTCAAATGCATTCTTCAAAGCTAATTGATCAAATGAAAGTCAAACACATTCAAACAAAACTTTTTGAATCAAATGAAAGTCAAATGCATTCTTCAAAGGTAATTGAATCAAATGAAAGTCAAACACATTCAAACAAACCTTTTTGAATCAAATGAAAGTCAAATGCATTCTTAAAAGCTAATTGAATCGAATAAAAGTCAAACACATTCAAGCAAACCTTTTTGAAATAAATGAAAGTCAAATGCATTCTTAAAAGCTAATTAGATCGAATGAAAATCAAACACATTCAAACAAAGCTTTTTGATTCAAATGAAAGTAAAATGCATTCTTCAAACTAATTTAATCAAATAAGAGTCAATCGCATTCAAACAAAACTTTTCTAATCAAATGAAATTCAAATGCATTCTTCAAAGCTAATTGAAACAAATGAAAGTCAAACACATTCAAACAACGCTTTTTGAATCAAATGAAAGTCAAATGCATACTTCAAAGGTAATTGATCCAAATGAAATTCAAATACATTCAAACAATGCTTTTTAAATCAAATGAAAGTGAAATGTATTATTCAAAGCTAATTGAATATAACGAAAGTCAAACACATTCAAACAAAGCTTTTTGAATCAAATGAAATTAAAATGCATTCTTTAAAGCTAATTGAATAAAATGAAAGTCATACAAATTCAAACAAAGTTTTTTGAACCAAACGAAAGTTAAATGCATTCTTCAAAGCTAATAGAAAATAATGAAAGTCAAAAACATTCAAACAAACCTTCTTGAATCAAATGAAAGTCAAATGCATTCTTAAAAGCTATTAAATCGAATGAAAGTTAAACACATTCAAACAAAGCTTAATGAATCAAATAAAAGTCAAATGCATTCTTCAAAGCTAATTAATCCAAATGAAAGTCAAACACATTCAAAACAAAGCTTTTTGAATCAAATGAAAGTCAAATGCATTCTTCAAAGCTAATTGATCAAATGAAAGTCAAACACATTCAAACAAAAACTTTTTGAATCAAATGAAAGTCAAATGCATTCTTCAAAGGTAATTGAATCAAATGAAAGTCAACCACATTCAAACAAAGCTTTTTGAATCAAATGAAAGTCAAATGCATTCTTAAAAGCTAATTGAATCGATGAAAGTCAAACACATTCAAACAAACCTTTTTGAAATAAATGAAAGTCAAATACATTCTTAACAGCTAATTAGATCGAATGAATATCAAACACATTCAAACAAAGCTTTTTGAGTCAAATGAAAGTAAAATGCATTCTTCAAACCTAATTTAATCAAATGAGAGTTAATCACATTCAAACAATACTTTTCTAATCAAATGAAATTCAAATCATTCTTCAAAGCTAAATGAAACAAATGAAAGTCAAACACATTCAAACAAAGCTTTTTGAATCAAATGAAAGTCAAATGCATAATTCAAAGGTAATTAATGCAAATGAAAGTGAAATACATTCAAACAATGCTTTTTAAATCAAATGAAAGTCAAATGCATTATTCAAAGCTAATTGAATATAATGAAAGTCAAACACATTCAAACAAAGCTTTTGAATCAAATGAAATTAAAATGCATTCTTTAAAGCTAATTGAATAAAATGAAAGTCATACAAATTCAAACAAAGTTTTTGAACCAAATGAAAGTTAAATGCATTCTTCAAAGCTAATTGAAAATAATGAAAGTAAAAACAGTCAAACAAACCTTCTTGAATCAAATGAAAGTCAAATGCATTCTTAAAAGCTAATAAAATCGAATGAAAGTCAAACACATTCAAACAAAGCTTAATGAATCAAATAAAAGTCAAATGCATTCTTCAAAGCTAATTAATCCAAATGAAAGTTAAACAAATTCAAACAAAGCTTTTTGATTCAAATGAAAGTCAAATGCATTCTTCAAAGCTAATTGATACAAATGAAAGTCAAACACATTCAAACAAAACTTTTTGAATCAAATGAAAGTCAAATGCATTCTTCAAACCTAATTTAATCAAATGAGAGTCAATCACATTCAAACAAAACTTTTCTAATCAAATGAAATTCAAATGCATTCTTCAAAGCTAATTGAAACAAATGAAAGTCAAACACATTCAAACAAAGCTTTTTGAATCAAATGAAAGTCAAATGCATACTTCAAAGGTAATTGATCCAAATGAAAGTCAAATACATTCAAACAATGCTTTTTAAATCAAATGAAAGTCAAATGCATTATTCAAAGCTAATTGAATATAATGAAAGTCAAACACATTCAAACAAAGCTTTTTGAATCAAATGAAATTAAAATGCATTCTCTAAAGCTAATTGAATAAAATGAAAGTCAGACAAATTCAAACAAAGTTTTTTGAACCAAATAAAAGTCAAATGCATTCTTCAAAGCTAATTGAATAAAATGAAAGTCATACAAATTCAAACAAAGTTTTTTGAACCAAATGAAAGTCAAATGCATTATTCAAAGCTAATTGAATATAATGAAAGTCAAACACATTCAAACAAAGCTTTTTGAATCAAATGAAATTTAAATGCATTTTTTCAAAGCTAATTGAATCAAATAAATGTCTAACACATTCAAACAAAGCTTTTTGAATCAAATGAAAGTCAAATGCATTCTTCAAAGCTAATTGATCAAATGAAAGTCAAACACATTCAAACAAAACTTTTTGAATCAAATGAAAGTCAAATGCATTCTTCAAAGGTAATTGAATCAAATGAAAGTCAAACACATTCAAACAAACCTTTTTGAATCAAATGAAAGTCAAATGCATTCTTAAAAGCTAATTGAATCGAATAAAAGTCAAACACATTCAAGCAAACCTTTTTTGAAATAAATGAAAGTCAAATGCATTCTTAAAAGCTAATTAGATCGAATGAAAATCAAAACACATTCAAACAAAGCTTTTTGAGTCAAATGAAAGTAAAATGCATTCTTCAAACCTAATTTAATCAAATAAGAGTCAATCACATTCAAACAAAACTTTTCTAATCAAATGAAATTCAAATGCATTCTTCAAAGCTAATTGAAACAAATGAAAGTCAAACACATTCAAACAAAGCTTTTTGAATCAAATGAAAGTCAAATGCATACTTCAAAGGTAATTGATCCAAATGAAAGTCAAATACATTCAAACAATGCTTTTTTAAATCAAATGAAAGTCAAATGCATTATTCAAAGCTAATTGAATATAATGAAAGTCAAAACACATTCAAACAAAGCTTTTTGAATCAAATGAAATTAAAATGCATTCTTTAAAGCTAATTGAATAAAATGAAAGTCATACAAATTCAAACAAAGTTTTTTGAACCAAACGAAAGTTAAATGCATTCTTCAAAGCTAATTGAAAATAATGAAAGTCAAAAACATTCAAACAAACCTTCTTGAATCAAATGAAAGTCAAATGCATTCTTAAAAGCTAATTAAATCGAATGAAAGTTAAACACATTCAAACAAAGCTTAATGAATCAAATAAAAGTCAAATGCATTCTTCAAAGCTAATTAATCCAAATGAAAGTCAAACACATTCAAACAAAGCTTTTTGAATCAAATGAAAGTCAAATGCATTCTTCAAGCTAATTGATCCAAATGAAAGTCAAACACATTCAAACAAAACTTTTTGAATCAAATGAAAGTCAAATGCATTCTTCAAAGGTAATTGAATCAAATGAAAGTCAACCACATTCAAACAAAGCTTTTTGAATCAAATGAAAGTCAATGCATTCTTAAAAGCTAATTGAATCGAATGAAAGTCAAACACATTCAAACAAACCTTTTTGAAATAAATGAAAGTCAAATGCATTCTTAAAAGCTAATTAGATCGAATGAAAATCAAACACATTCAAACAAAGCTTTTTGAGTCAAATGAAAGTAAAATGCATTCTTCAAACCTAATTTAAACAAATGAGAGTCAATCACATTCAAACAAACTTTTCTAATCAAATGAAATTCAAATGCATTCTTCAAAGCTAATTGAAACAAATGAAAGTCAAACACATTCAAACAAAGCTTTTTGAATCAAATGAAAGTCAAATGCATACTTCAAAGGTAATTGATGCAAATGAAAGTCAAATACATTCAAACAATGCTTTTTAAATCAAATGAAAGTCAAATGCATTATTCAAAGCTAATTGAATATAATGAAAGTCAAACACATTCAAACAAAGCTTTTTGAATCAAATGAAATTAAAATGCATTCTTTAAAGTTAATTGAATAAAATGAAAGTCATACAAATTCAAACAAAGTTTTTTGAACCAAATGAAAGTTAAATGCATTCTTCAAAGCTAATTGAAAATAATGAAAGTAAAAAACATTCAAACAAACCTTCTTGAATCAAATGAAAGTCAAATGCATTCTTAAAAGCTAATTAAATCGAATGAAAGTCAAACACATTCAAACAAAGCTTAATGAATCAAATAAAAGTCAAATGCATTCTTCAAAGCTAATTGATCCAAATGAAAGTCAAACACATTCAAACAAAGCTTTTTGAATCAAATGAAAGTCAATTGCATTCTTTAAAGCTAATCGATCCAAATGAAAGTCAAACACATTCAAAAAAAACTTTTTGAATCAAATGAAAGTCAAATGCATTCTTCAAAGGTAATTGAATCAAATGAAAGTCAAACACATTCAAACGAAACTTTTTGAATCAAATGAAAGTCAAATGCATTCTTCAAAGCTAATTGATCAAATGAAAGTCAAACACATTCAAACAAAACTTTTTGAATCAAATGAAAGTCAAATGCATTCTCAAAGGTAATTGAATCAAATGAAAGTCAAACACATCAAACAAACCTTTTTGAATCAAATGAAAGTCAAATGCATTCTTAAAAGCTAATTGAATCGAATGAAAGTCAAACACATTCAAACAAACCTTTTTGAAATAAATGAAAGTCAAATGCATTCTTAAAAGCTAATTAGATCGAATGAAAATCAAACACATTCAAACAAAGCTTTTTGAGTCAAATGAAAGTAAAATGCATTCTTCAAACCTAATTTAATCAAATGAGAGTCAATCACATTCAAACAAAACTTTTCTAATCAAATGAAATTCAAATGCATTCTTCAAAGCTAATTGAAACAAATGAAAGTCAAACACATTCAAACAAAGCTTTTTTGAATCAAATGAAAGTCAAATGCATACTTCAAAGGTAATTGATCCAAATGAAAGTCAAATACATTCAAACAATGCTTTTTAAATCAAATGAAAGTCTAAATGCATTATTCAAAGCTAATTGAATATAATGAAAGTCAAACACATTCAAAGAAAGCTTTTTGAATCAAATGAAATTAAAATGCATTCTTTAAAGCTAATTGAATAAAATGAAAGTCATACAAATTCAAACAAAGTTTTTTTTGAACCAAACGAAAGTTAAATGCATTCTTCAAAGCTAATTGAAAATAATGAAAGTCAAAAACATTCAAACAAAACCTTCTTGAATCAAATGAAAGTCAAATGCATTCTTAAAAGCTAATTAAATCGAATGAAAGTTCAAACACATTCAAACAAAGCTTAATGAATCAAATAAAAGTTTAAATGCATTCTTCAAAGCTATTTGAATCGAATGAAAGTCAAACACATTCAAACAAACCTTTTTGAAATAAATGAAAGTCAAATGCATTTTTAAAAGCTAATTAGATCGAATGAAAATCAAACACATTCAAACAAAGCTTTTTGAGTCAAATGAAAGTAAAATGCATTCTTCAAACCTAATTTAATCAAATGAGAGTCAATCACATTCAAACAAAACTTTTCTAATCAAATGAAATTCAAATGCACTAATTGAAACAAATGAAAGTCAAACACATTCAAACAAAGCTTTTTGAATCAAATGAAAGTCAAATGCATACTTCAAAGGTAATTGATCCAAATGAAAGTCAAATACATTCAAACAATGCTTTTTAAATCAAATGAAAGTCAAATGCATTATTCAAAGCTAATTGAATATAATGAAAGTCAAACACATTCAAACAAAGCTTTTTGAATCAAATGAAATTAAAAGGCATTCTTTAAAGCTAATTGAATAAAATGAAAGTCATACAAATTCAAACAAAGTTTTTTGAACCAAACGAAAGTTAAATGCATTCTTCAAAGCTAATTGAAAATAATGAAAGTCAAAAACATTCAAACAAACCTTCTTGAATCAAATGAAAGTCAAATGCATTCTTAAAAGCTAATTAAATCGAATGAAAGTTAAACACATTCAAACAAAGCTTAATGAATCAAATAAAAGTCAAATGCATTCTTCAAAGCTAATTGAATCCAAATGAAAGTCAAAACACATTCAAACAAAGCTTTTTGAATCAAATGAAAGTCAAATGCATTCTTCAAAGCTAATTAATCCAAATGAAAGTCAAACACATTCAAACAAAACTTTTTGAATCAAATGAAAGTCAAATGCATTCTTCAAAGGTAATTGAATCAAATGAAAGTCAAACACATTCAAACAAACCTTTTTGAATCAAATGAAAGTCAAATGCATTCTTAAAAGCTAATTGAATCGAATGAAAGTCAAACACATTCAAACAAACCTTTTTGAAATAAATGAAAGTCAAATGCATTCTTAAAAGCTAATTAGATCGAATGAAAATCAAACACATTCAAACAAAGCTTTTTGAGTCAAATGAAAGTAAAATGCATTCTTCAAACCTAATTTAATCAAATGAGAGTCAATCACATTCAAACAAAACTTTTCTAATCAAATGAAATTCAAATGCATTCTTCAAAGCTAATTGAAACAAATGAAAGTCAAACACATTCAAACAAAGCTTTTTGAATCAAATGAAAGTCAAATGCATACTTCAAAGGTAATTGATCCAAATGAAAGTCAAATACATTCAAACAATGCTTTTTAAATCAAATGAAAGTCTAATGCATTATTCAAAGCTAATTGAATATAATGAAAGTCAAACACATTCAAAGAAAGCTTTTTGAATCAAATGAAATTAAAATGCATTCTTTAAAGCTAATTGAATAAAATGAAAGTCATACAAATTCAAACAAAGTTTTTTGAACCAAACGAAAGTTAAATGCATTCTTCAAAGCTAATTGAAAATAATGAAAGTCAAAAACATTCAAACAAACCTTCTTGAATCAAATGAAAGTCAAATGCATTCTTAAAAGCTAATTAAATCGAATGAAAGTTAAACACATTCAAACAAAGCTTAATGAATCAAATAAAAGTTTAATGCATTCTTCAAAGCTATTTGAATCGAATGAAAGTCAAACACATTCAAACAAACCTTTTTGAAATAAATGAAAGTCAAATGCATTTTTAAAAGCTAATTAGATCGAATGAAAAATCAAACACATTCAAACAAAGCTTTTTGAGTCAAATGAAAGTAAAATGCATTCTTCAAACCTAATTTAATCAAATGAGAGTCAATCACATTCAAACAAAACTTTTCTAATCAAATGAAATTCAAATGCACTAATTGAAACAAATGAAAGTCAAACACATTCAAACAAAGCTTTTTGAATCAAATGAAAGTCAAATGCATACTTCAAAGGTAATTGATCCAAATGAAAGTCAAATACATTCAAACAATGCTTTTTAAATCAAATGAAAGTCAAATGCATTATTCAAAGCTAATTGAATATAATGAAAGTCAAACACATTCAAACAAAGCTTTTTGAATCAAATGAAATTAAAAGGCATTCTTTAAAGCTAATTGAATAAAATGAAAGTCATACAAATTCAAACAAAGTTTTTTTGAACCAAACGAAAGTTAAATGCATTCTTCAAAGCTAATTGAAAATAATGAAAGTCAAAAAACATTCAAACAAACCTTCTTGAATCAAATGAAAGTCAAATGCATTCTTAAAAGCTAATTAAATCGAATGAAAGTTAAACACATTCAAACAAAGCTTAATGAATCAAATAAAAGTCAAATGCATTCTTCAAAGCTAATTAATCCAAATGAAAGTCAAACACATTCAAACAAAGCTTTTTGAATCAAATGAAAGTCAAATGCATTCTTCAAAGCTAATTAATCCAAATGAAAGTCAAACACATTCAAACAAAACTTTTTGAATCAAATGAAAGTCAAATGCATTCTTCAAAGGTAATTGAATCAAATGAAAGTCAACCACATTCAAACAAACCTTTTTGAATCAAATGAAAGTCAAATGCATTCTTAAAAGCTAATTGAATCGAATGAAAGTCAAACACATTCAAACAAACCTTTTTGAAATAAATGAAAGTCAAATGCATTCTTAAAAGCTAATTAGATCGAATGAAAATCAAACACATTCAAACAAAGCTTTTTGAGTCAAATGAAAGTAAAATGCATTCTTCAAACCTAATTTAAACAAATGAGAGTCAATCACATTCAAACAAAACTTTTCTAATCAAATGAAATTCAAATGCATTCTTCAAAGCTAATTGAAACAAATGAAAGTCAAACACATTCAAACAAAGCTTTTTGAATCACATGAAAGTCAAATGCATACTTCAAAGGTAATTGATCCAAATGAAAGTCAAATACATTCAAACAATGCTTTTTAAATCAAATGAAAGTCAAATGCCTTATTCAAAGCTAAGTGAATATAATGAAAGTCAAACACATTCAAACAAAGCTTTTTGAATCAAATGAAATTAAAATGCATTCTTTAAAGCTAATTGAATAAAATGAAAGTCATACAAATTCAAACAAAGTTTTTTTAACCAAATGAAAGTCAAATGCATTCTTCAAAGCCAATTGAAAATAATGAAAGTCAAAAACATTCAAACAAACCTTCTTGAATCAAATGAAAGTCAAATGCATTCTTAAAAGCTAATTAAATCGAATGAAAGTCAAACACATTCAAACAAAGCTTAATGAATCAAATAAAAGTCAAATGCATTCTTCAAAGCTAATTGATCCAAATGAAAGTCAAACACATTCAAACAAAGCTTTTTGAATCAAATGAAAGTCAATTGCATTCTTTAAAGCTAATCGATCCAAATGAAAGTCTAACACATTCAAACAAAGCTTTTTGAATCAAATGAAAGTCAAATGCATTCTTAAAAGCTAATTAGATCGAATGAAAATCAAACACATTCAAACAAAGCTTTTTGAGTCAAATGAAAGTAAAATGCATTCTTCAAACCTAATTTAAACAAATGAGAGTCAATCACATTCAAACAAAACTTTTCTAATCAAATGAAATTCAAATGCATTCTTCAAAGCTAATTGAAACAAATGAAAGTCAAACACATTCAAACAAAGCTTTTTGAATCAAATGAAAGTCAAATGCATACATTAAAGGTAATTGATGCAAATGAAAGTCAAATACATTCAAACAATGCTTTTTAAATCAAATGAAAGTCAATTGCATTATTCAAAGCTAATTGAATATAATGAAAGTCAAACACATTCAAACAAAGCTTTTTGAATCAAATGAAATTAAAATGCATTCTTTAAAGCTAATTGAATAAAATGAAAGTCATACAAATTCAAACAAAGTTTTTTTGAACCAAATGAAAGTCAAATGCATTCTTCAAAGCTAATTGAAAATAATGAAAGTCAAAAAACATTCAAACAAACCTTCTTGAATCAAATGAAAGTCAAATGCATTCTTAAAAGCTAATTAAATCGAATGAAAGTCAAACACATTCAAACAAAGCTTAATGAATCAAATAAAAGTTAAATGCATTCTTCAAAGCTAATTGATCCAAATGAAAGTCAAACACATTCAAACAAAGCTTTTTGAATCAAATGAAAGTCAATTGCATTCTTTAAAGCTAATCGATCCAAATGAAAGTCAAACACATTCAAACAAAACTTTTTGAATCAAATGAAAGTCAAATGCATTCTTCAAAGGTAATTGAATCAAATGAAAGTCAAACACATTCAAACGAAACTTTTCGAATCAAATGAAAGTCAAATGCATTCTTAAAAGCTAATTGAATCGAATGAAAGTCAAACACATTCAAACAAAGCTTTTTGAATCAAATGAAATTTAAATGCATTTTTCAAAGCTAATGGAATCAAATAAAAGTCTAACACATTCAAACAAAGCTTTTTGAATCAAATGAAAGTCAAATGCATTCTTCAAAGCTAATTGATCAAATGAAAGTCAAACACATTCAAACAAAACTTTTTGAATCAAATGAAAGTCAAATGCATTCTTCAAAGGTAATTGAATCAAATGAAAGTCAAACACATTCAAACAAACCTTTTTGAATCAAATGAAAGTCAAATGCATTCTTAAAAGCTAATTGAATCGAATGAAAGTCAAACACATTCAAACAAACCTTTTTGAAATAAATGAAAGTCAAATGCATTCTTAAAAGCTAATTAGATCGAATGAAAATCAAACACATTCAAACAAAGCTTTTTGAGTCAAATGAAAGTAAAATGCATTCTTCAAACCTAATTTAATCAAATAAGAGTCAATCACATTCAAACAAAACTTTTCTAATCAAATGAAATTCAAATGCATTCTTCAAAGCTAATTGAAACAAATGAAAGTCAAACACATTCAAACAAAGCTTTTTGAATCAAATGAAAGTCAAATGCATACTTCAAAGGTAATTGATCCAAATGAAAGTCAAATACATTCAAACAATGCTTTTTAAATCAAATGAAAGTCAAATGCATTATTCAAAGCTAATTGAATATAATGAAAGTCAAACACATTCAAACAAAGCTTTTTGAATCAAATGAAATTAAAAGGCATTCTTTAAAGCTAATTGAATAAAATGAAAGTCATACAAATTCAAACAAAGTTTTTTTGAACCAAACGAAAGTTAAATGCATTCTTCAAAGCTAATTGAAAATAATGAAAGTCAAAAACATTCAAACAAACCTTCTTGAATCAAATGAAAGTCAAATGCATTCTTAAAAGCTAATTAAATCGAATGAAAGTTAAACACATTTAAACAAAGCTTAATGAATCAAATAAAAGTCAAATGCATTCTTCAAAGCTAATTAATCCAAATGAAAGTCAAACACATTCAAACAAAGCTTTTTGAATCAAATGAAAGTCAAATGCATTCTTCAAAGCTAATTAATCCAAATGAAAGTCAAACACATTCAAACAAAACTTTTTGAATCAAATGAAAGTCAAATGCATTCTTCAAAGGTAATTGAATCAAATGAAAGTCAACCACATTCAAACAAACCTTTTTGAATCAAATGAAAGTCAAATGCATTCTTAAAAGCTAATTGAATCGAATAAAAGTCAAACACATTCAAACAAACCTTTTTGAAATAAATGAAAGTCAAATGCATTCTTAAAAGCTAATTAGATCGAATGAAAATCAAACACATTCAAACAAAGCTTTTTGAGTCAAATGAAAGTAAAATGCATTCTTCAAACCTAATTTAAACAAATGAGAGTCAATCACATTCAAACAAAACTTTTCTAATCAAATGAAATTCAAATGCATTCTTCAAAGCTAATTGAAACAAATGAAAGTCAAACACATTCAAACAAAGCTTTTTGAATCAAATGAAAGTCAAATGCATACTTCAAAGGTAATTGATGCAAATGAAAGTCAAATACATTCAAACAATGCTTTTTAAATCAAATGAAAGTCAATTGCATTATTCAAAGCTAATTGAATATAATGAAAGTCAAACACATTCAAACAAAG
The DNA here is from genome assembly GCF_001683475.1 of Chenopodium quinoa. NCBI lineage: Eukaryota > Viridiplantae > Streptophyta > Magnoliopsida > Caryophyllales > Amaranthaceae > Chenopodium > Chenopodium quinoa. The sequence goes on along the minus strand of NW_018743984.1, from coordinate 3,241 downwards.
CTTTTTGAATCAAATGAAAGTAAAATGCATTCTTTAAAGCTAATTGAATAAAATGAAAGTCATACAAATTCAAACAAAGTTTTTTGAACCAAATGAAAGTCAAATGCATTCTTCAAAGCTAATTGAAAATAATGAAAGTCAAAAACATTCAAACAAACCTTCTTGAATCAAATGAAAGTCAAATGCATTCTTAAAAGCTAATTAAATCGAATGAAAGTCAAACACATTCAAACAAAGCTTAATGAATCAAATAAAAGTCAAATGCATTCTTCAAAGCTAATTGATCCAAATGAAAGTCAAACACATTCAAACAAAGCTTTTTGAATCAAATGAAAGTCAATTGCATTCTTTAAAGCTAATCGATCCAAATGAAAGTCAAACACATTCAAACAAAACTTTTTGAATCAAATGAAAGTCAAATGCATTCTTCAAAGGTAATTGAATCAAATGAAAGTCAAACACATTCAAACGAAACTTTTCGAATCAAATGAAAGTCAAATGCATTCTTAAAAGCTAATTGAATCGAATGAAAGTCAAACACATTCAAACAAAGCTTTTTGAATCAAATGAAATTTAAATGCATTTTTCAAAGCTAATGGAATCAAATAAAAGTCTAACACATTCAAACAAAGCTTTTTGAATTAAATGAAAGTCAAATGCATTCTTCAAAGCTAATTGATCAAATGAAAGTCAAACACATTCAAACAAAACTTTTTAAATCAAATGAAAGTTTAATGCATTCTTCAAAGGTAATTGAATCAAATGAAAGTCAAACACATTCAAACAAACCTTTTTGAATCAAATGAAAGTCAAATGCATTCTTAAAAGCTAATTGAATCGAATGAAAGTCAAACACATTCAAACAAACCTTTTTGAAATAAATGAAAGTCAAATGCATTCTTAAAAGCTAATTAGATCGAATGAAAATCAAACACATTCAAACAAAGCTTTTTGAGTCAAATGAAAGTAAAATGCATTCTTCAAACCTAATTTAATCAAATAAGAGTCAATCACATTCAAACAAAACTTTTCTAATCAAATGAAATTCAAATGCATTCTTCAAAGCTAATTGAAACAAATGAAAGTCAAACACATTCAAACAAAGCTTTTTGAATTAAATGAAAGTCAAATGCATACTTCAAAGGTAATTGATCCAAATGAAAGTCAAATACATTCAAACAATGCTTTTTAAATCAAATGAAAGTCAAATGCATTATTCAAAGCTAATTGAATATAATGAAAGTCAAACACATTCAAACAAAGCTTTTTGAATCAAATGAAATTAAAAGGCATTCTTTAAAGCTAATTGAATAAAATGAAAGTCATACAAATTCAAACAAAGTTTTTTGAACCAAACGAAAGTTAAATGCATTCTTCAAAGCTAATTGAAAATAATGAAAGTCAAAAACATTCAAACAAACCTTCTTGAATCAAATGAAAGTCAAATGCATTCTTAAATGCTAATTAAATCGAATGAAAGTTAAACACATTTAAACAAAGCTTAATGAATCAAATAAAAGTCAAATGCATTCTTCAAAGCTAATTAATCCAAATGAAAGTCAAACACATTCAAACAAAGCTTTTTGAATCAAATGAAAGTCAAATGCATTCTTCAAAGCTAATTAATCCAAATGAAAGTCAAACACATTCAAACAAAACTTTTTGAATCAAATGAAAGTCAAATGCATTCTTCAAAGGTAATTGAATCAAATGAAAGTCAACCACATTCAAACAAACCTTTTTGAATCAAATGAAAGTCAAATGCATTCTTAAAAGCTAATTGAATCGAATAAAAGTCAAACACATTCAAACAAACCTTTTTGAAATAAATGAAAGTCAAATGCATTCTTAAAAGCTAATTAGATCGAATGAAAATCAAACACATTCAAACAAAGCTTTTTGAGTCAAATGAAAGTAAAATGCATTCTTCAAACCTAATTTAAACAAATGAGAGTCAATCACATTCAAACAAAACTTTTCTAATCAAATGAAATTCAAATGCATTCTTCAAAGCTAATTGAAACAAATGAAAGTCAAACACATTCAAACAAAGCTTTTTGAATCAAATGAAAAGTCAAATGCATACTTCAAAGGTAATTGATGCAAATGAAAGTCAAATACATTCAAACAATGCTTTTTAAATCAAAATGAAAGTCAATTGCATTATTCAAAGCTAATTGAATATAATGAAAAGTCAAACACATTCAAACAAAGCTTTTGAATCAAATGAAATTAAAATGCATTCTTTAAAAGCTAATTGAATAAAATGAAAGTCATACAAATTCAAACAAAGTTTTTTGAACCAAATGAAAGTCAAATGCATTCTTCAAAGCTAATTGAAAATAATGAAAGTCAAAAACATTCAAACAAACCTTCTTGAATCAAATGAAAGTCAAAATGCATTCTTAAAAGCTAATTAAATCGAATGAAAGTCAAACACATTCAAACAAAGCTTAATGAATCAAATAAAAGTCAAATGCATTCTTCAAAGCTAATTGATCCAAATGAAAGTCAAACACATTCAAACAAAGCTTTTTGAATCAAATGAAAGTCAATTGCATTCTTTAAAGCTAATCGATCCAAATGAAAGTCAAACACATTCAAACAAAACTTTTTGAATCAAATGAAAGTCAAATGCATTCTTCAAAGGTAATTGAATCAAATGAAAGTCAAACACATTCAAACGAAACTTTTCGAATCAAATGAAAGTCAAATGCATTCTTAAAAGCTAATTGAATCGAATGAAAGTCAACACATTCAAACAAAGCTTTTTGAATCAAATGAAATTTAAATGCATTTTTCAAAGCTAATGGAATCAAATAAAAGTCTAACACATTCAAACAAAGCTTTTTGAATTAAATGAAAGTCAAATGCATTCTTCAAAGCTAATTGATCAAATGAAAGTCAAACACATTCAAACAAAACTTTTTGAATCAAATGAAAGTTTAATGCATTCTTCAAAGGTAATTGAATCAAATGAAAGTCAAACACATTCAAACAAACCTTTTTGAATCAAATGAAAGTCAAATGCATTCTTAAAAAGCTAATTGAATCGAATGAAAGTCAAACACATTCAAACAAACCTTTTTGAAATAAATGAAAGTCAAATGCATTCTTAAAAGCTAATTAGATCGAATGAAAATCAAACACATTCAAACAAAGCTTTTTGAGTCAAATGAAAGTAAAATGCATTCTTCAAACCTAATTTAATCAAATAAGAGTCAATCACATTCAAACAAAA
>NW_018743983.1:0-104817 GCF_001683475.1 Chenopodium quinoa | reverse complement strand
AAATGAAAGTCAAACACATTCAAACAAAGCTATTGAATCAAATGAAAGACAAATACATTCTACAAAGCTAATTAAATCAAATGAAAGTCAAACACATTCAAATAAAGCTATTTGAATCAAATGAAAGTCAAATATTCTACAAAGCTAATTGTATCAAATGAAAGTCAAACGCAATCAAATAAAGCTATTTGAGTCAAATGAAAGTCAAAACATTCAAACAAAGTTGTTTAAATTAAATGAAAGTGAAATGTATTCTACAAAGCTAATTGAATCAAATCAAAGTTAAACGCATTCAAACAAGCTATTTGAATCAAATGACAGTAACATACATTCTACAAAGCTAATTGAATCAAATGAAAGTCAAACACATTCAAACAAAGCTATTTGAAGAAAATGAAAGTCAAATACATTCTACAAAGCTAATTGAATCAAATGAAAGTCAAAACACATTCAAACAAAGCTAATTGAATCAAATGAAAGTCAAACACATTCAAACAAAGCTATTTTAATTAAATGAATGTCAAATACATTCTACAAAGCTAATTGAATCAAATGAAAGTCAAACACATTCAAACAAAGCTATTTGAAGAAAATGAAAGTCAAATACATTCTACAAAGCAAATTGAGAAAGTCAAACACAGTCAAACAAAGTTATTTAACTCAAATGAAAGTCAAATACATTCTACAAAGCTAATTGAATCAAATGAAAGTCAAACACATTCAGACAAAGCTATTTGAATCAAATGAAAGTCAAACACATTCAAACAAAGATTTTGAATCAAATGAAAGTCAAATACATTCTACAAAGCTAATTGAATCAAATGAAAGTCAAACACATTCAAATAAAGCTATTTGAATCAAATGAAAATCAAATACATTCTACAAAGCTAATTGAATCAAATGAAAGTCAAACACATTCAAACAAAGCTATTAGAATCAAAGGAGAGTCAAAAAATTCAAACAAAGCTAATTAAATCAAATAAAAGTAAAATACATTCTACAAAGCTAATTGAATCAAATCAAAGTTAAACACATTCAAACAAAGCTATTTAAAGAAAATTAAAGTCAAATACATTCTACAAAGCAAATTGAATCAAATGAAAGTCAAACACAGTCAAACAAAGTTATTTGATTCAAATGAAAGTCAAATACATTCTACAAAGCTAATTGAATCAAATGAAAGTCAAACACATTCAAACAAAGCTGTTTGAATCAAATGAGAGTCAAATAAATTCAATCAAAGCTAATTAAATAAAATAAAAATAAAATACATTCTACAAAGCTAATTGAATCAAATGAAAGTCAAACACATTCAAACAAAGTCTTTTAAATCAAATGAAAGTCAAACACATTCAAAAAAAGCTTTTTAATTTAAATGAAAGTCAAACACATTCAAACAAAGCTATATATATCAAATGAAAGTGAAATGCATTCTACAAAGCAAATTGAATTAAATGAAATTCAAACACATTCAAACTAAGTTATTTAACTCAAATGAAAGTCAAATACATTCTACAAAGCTAATTTAAATCAAATGAAAGTCAAACACATTCAAATAAAGCTATTTGAATCAAATGAAAGTCAAATACGTTCTACAAAGCTAATTGAATCAAATGAAAGTCAAATACATTCTACTAAGCTAATTGAATCAAATGAAAGTCAAATAAATTCAAACAAAGCTATTTGAATCAAATTGACAGTCAAATACGTTCTACAAAGCTAATTGTATCAAATGAAAGTCAAACACATTCAAACAAAGCTAATTGAATAAAATGAAAGTCAAACACATTCAAACAAAGCTATTTTAATTAAATGAATGTCAAATACATTCTACAAAGCTAATTGAATCAAATGAAAGTCAAACACATTCAAACAAAGCTATTTGAATCAAATGAAAGACAAATATATTCTACAAAGCTAATTAAATCAAATGAAAGTCAAACACATTCAAATAAAGCTATTTGAATCAAATGAAAGTCAAATACGTTCTACAAAGCTAATTGTATCAAATGAAAGTCAAACGCAATCAAATAAAGCTATTTGAGTCAAATGAAAGTCAAACACATTCAAACAAAGTTGTTTAAATTAAATGAAAGTGAAATGTATTCTACAAAGTTAATTGAATCAAATCAAAGTTAAACGCATTCAAACAAAGCTATTTGAATCAAATGACAGTAACATACATTCTACAAAGCTAATTGAATCAAATGAAAGTCAAACACATTCAAACAAAGCTATTTGAAGAAAATGAAAGTCAAATACATTCTACGAAGCTAATTGAATCAAATGAAAGTCAAACACATTCAAACAAAGCTAATTGAATAAAATGAAAGTCAAACACATTCAAACAAAGCTATTTTAATTAAATGAATGTCAAATACATTCTACAAAGCTAATTGAATCAAATGAAAGTCAAACACATTCAAACAAAGCTATTTGAAGAAAATGAAAGTCAAATACATTCTACAAAGCAAATTGAAACAAATGAAAGTCAAACACAGTCAAACAAAGTTATTTAACTCAAATGAAAGTCAAATACATTCTACAAAGCTAATTTAATCAAATGAAAGTCAAACACATTCAGAGAAAGCTATTTGAATCAAATGAAAGTCAAACACATTCAAACAAAGATTTTGAATCAAATGAAAGTCAAATACATTCTACAAAGCTAATTGAATCAAATGAAAGTCAAACACATTCAAATAAAGCTATTTGAATCAAATGAAAATCAAATACATTCTACAAAGCTAATTGAATCAAATGAAAGTCAAACACATTCAAACAAAGCTATTAGAATCAAAGGAGAGTCAAATAAATTCAAACAAAGCTAATTAAATCAAATAAAAGTAAAATACATTCTACAAAGCTAATTGAATCAAATGAAAGTCAAACACATTCAAACAAAGCCTTTTAAATCAAATGAAAGTCAAACACATTCAAAAAAAAGCTTTTTAATTTAAATGAAAGTCAAACACATTCAAACAAAGCTATATCAATCAAATGAAAGTGAAATGCATTCTACAAAGCAAATTGATCTAAATGAAATTCAAACACATTCAAACAAAGCTACTTGAATCAAACGACAGTCAAACACATTCTACAAAGCTAATTGAATCAATTGAAAGTCAAACACATTCAAACAAAGCTATTTGAATCAAATGAAAGTCAAACACATTCAAACAAAGCTATTTTAATTAAATGAATGTCAAATACATTCTACAAAGCTAATTGAATCAAATGAAAGTCAAACACATTCAATTTAAGCTATTTGAAGAAAATGAAAGTCAAATACATTCTACAAAGCAAATTGAATCAAATGAAAGTCAAACACAGTCAAACAAAGTTATTTGATTCAAATGAAAGTCAAATACATTCTAAAAAGCTAATTGAATCAAATGAAAGTCAAACACATTCAAACAAAGCTAATTCAATCAAATAAAAGTCAAATACATTCTACAAAGCTAATTGAATCATATAAAAGTCAAACACATTCAAACAAAGCAAATTGAATCAAATGGAAGTCAAATACATTCTACAAAGCTAATTGAATTAAATTAAAGTCGAACACATTCAAAATAAGCTAATTGAATTTAATTAAAGTCAAACACATTCAAACAAAACGTTCGAATCAAGTGAAAGTCAAATATATTCTACAAAGCTAATTGAATCAAATGAAAGTCAAACACAATCAAACAAAGCTATTTGAAGAAAATGAAAGTCAAATACATTCTACAATGCAAATTGAAACAAATGAAAGTCAAACACAGTCAAACAAAGTTATTTAACTCAAATGAAAGTCAAATACATTCTACAAAGCTAATTGAATCAAATGAAAGTCAAACACATTCAAATAAAGCTATTTAAATCAAATGAAAGTCAAATACGTTCTACAAAGCTAATTGTATCAAATGAAAGTCAAATACATTCTACTAAGCTAATTGAATCAAATGAAAGTCAAATAAATTCAAACAAAGCTATTTGAATCAAATGACAGTCAAATACGTTCTACAAAGCTAATTGTATCAAATGAAAGTCAAACACATTCAAACAAAGCTAGTTGAATAAAATGAAAGTGAAACACATTCAAACAAAGCTATTTTAATTAAATGAATGTCAAATATATTCTACAAAGCTAATTGAATCAAATGAAAGTCAAACACATTCAAACAAAGCTATTTGAATCAAATGAAAGACAAATACATTCTACAAAGCTAATTAAATCAAATGAAAGTCAAACACATTCAAATAAAGCTATTAGAATCAAATGAAAGTCAAATACGTTCTACAAAGCTAATTGTATCAAATGAAAGTCAAACGCAATCAAATAAAGCTATTTGAGTCAAATGAAAGTCTAACACATTCAAACAAAGTTGTTTAAATTAAATGAAAGTGAAATGTATTCTACAAAGCTAATTGAATCAAATGAAAGTTAAACGCATTCAAACAAAGCTATTTGAATCAAATGAGAGTCAAATACATTCTACAAAGCTAATTGAATCAAATGAAAGTCAAACACATTCAAACAAAGCTATTTGAAGAAAATGAAAGTCAAATACATTCTACAAAGCAAATTGAAACAAATGAAAGTCAGACACAGTCAAACAAAGTTATTTGACTCAAATGAAAGTCAAATACATTCTACAAAGCTAATTGAATCAAATGAAAGTCAAACACATTCAAACAAAGCTATTTGAATCAAATGAAAGTCAAACACATTCAAACAAAGATTTTGAATCAAATGAAAGTCAAATACATTCTACAAAGCTAATTGAATCAAATGAAAGTCAAACACATTCAAATAAAGCTATTTGAATAAAATGAAAGTCAAATACATTTAAACAAAGCTATTTGAATCAAAGGAGAGTCAAATAAATTCAAATAAAGCTAATTAAATCAAATAAAAGTAAAATACATTCTACAAAGCTAATTGAATCAAATGAAAGTCAAACACTTTCAAACAAAGCCTTTTAAATCAAATGAAAGTCAAACACAATTAAAAAAAGCGTTTTAATTTAAATGAAAGTCAAACACAATCAAACAAAGCTATATAAATCAAATGAAAGTGAAATGCATTCTACAAAGCAAATTGATCTAAATAAATTCAAACACATTCAAACAAAGCTATTTGAATCCAATGACAGTCAAACACATTCTACAAAGCTAATTGAATCAATTGAAAGTCAAACACATTCAAACAAAGCTATTTGAATCAAATGAAAGTCAAATAAATTCTACAATGCTAATTGAATCAAATGAAAGTCAAACACATTCAAACAAAGCTAATTGAATCAAATGAAAGTCAAACACATTCAAACAAAGCTATTTTAATTAATTGAATGTCAAATACATTCTACAAAGCTAATTGAATCAAATGAAAGTCAGACACATTCAAACAAAGCTATTTGAAGAAAATAAAAGTCAAATACATTCTACAAAGCAAATTGAATCAAATGAAAGTCAAACACAGTCAAACAAAGTTATTTGATTCAAATGAAAGTCAAATACATTCTACAAAGCTAATTGAATCAAATGAAAGTCAAACGCATTCAAACAAAGCTGTTTGAATCAAATGAGAGTCAAATAAATTCAATCAAAGCTAATTAAATAAAATAAAAATAAAATACATTCTACAAAGCTAATTGAATCAAATGAAAGTCAAACACATTCATACAAAGTCTTTTAAATCAAATGAAAGTCAAACACATTCAAAAAAAGCTTTATTTTTTAAATGAAAGTCAAACACATTCAAACAAAGCTATATAAATCAAATGAAAGTGAAATGCATTCTAAAAAGCAAATTGATCTAAATGAAATTCAAACACATTCAAAGAAAGCTATTTGAATCAAATGACAGTCAAACACATTCTACAAAGCTACTTGAATCAATTGAAAGTCAAACACATTCAAACAAAGCTATTTGAATCAAATGAAAGTCAAATACATTCTACAAAGCTAATTGAATCAAATGAAAGTCAAACACATTCAAACAAAGCTAATTGAATCAAATGAAAGTCAAACACATTCAAACAAAGCTATTTAAAGAAAATGAAAGTCAAATACATTCTACAAAGCAAATTGAATCAAATGAAAGTCAAACACAGTCAAACAAAGTTATTTGATTCAAATGAAAGTCAAATACATTCTACAAAGCTAATTGAATCAAATGAAAGTCAAACACATTAAAACAAAGCTGTTTGAATCAAATGAGAGTCAAATAAATTCAATCAAATCTAATTAAATAAAATAAAAATAAAATACATTCTACAAAGCTAATTGAATCAAATGAAAGTCAAACACATTCAAACAAAGTCTTTTAAATCAAATGAAAGTCAAACACATTCAAAAAAAGCTTTTTAATTTAAATGAAATTCAAACACATTCAAACAAAGCTATATAAATCAAATGAAAGTGAAATGCATTCTTCAAAGCAAATTGAATTAAATGAAATTTAAACACATTCAAACAAAGCTATTTGAATCAAATGACAGTAAAATACATTCTACAAAGCTAATTGAATCAATTGAAAGTCAAACACATTCAAACAAAGCTATTTGAATCAAATGAAAGTTAAATACATTCTACAAAGCTAATTGAATCAAATGAAAGTCAAACACATTCAAACAAAGCTAATTGAATAAAATGAAAGTCAAACACATTCAAACAAAGCTATTTTAATTAAATGAATGTCAAATACTTTCTACAAAGCTAATTGAATCAAATGAAAGTCTAACACATTCAAACAAAGCTATTTGTAGAAATTGAAAGTCAAATACATTCTACAAAGCAAATTGAATCAAATGAAAGTCAAACACAGTCAAACAAAGTTATTTGATTCAAATGAAAGTCAAATACATTCTACAAAGCTAATTGAATCAAATGAAAGTCAAACACATTCAAACAAAGCTAATTAAATCAAATAAAAGTTAAATAAATTCTACAAAGCTAATTGAATCAAATGAAAGTGAAACACATTTAAACAAAGCTGTTTGAATCAAATGAGAGTCAAATAAATTCAAACAAAGCTAATTAAATAAAATAAAAGTAAAATACATTCTACAAAGCTAATTGAATCAAATGAAAGTCAAACACATTCAAACAAAGTCTTTTAAATCAAATGAAAGTCAAACGCATTCAAAAAAAGCTTTTTAATTTAAATGAAAGTCAAACACATTCAAACAAAGCTATATAAATCAAATGAAAGTGAAATGCATTCTACAAAGCAAATTGAATTAAATGAAATTCAAACACATTCAAACAAAGCTATTTGAATCAAATGACAGTAACATACATTCTACAAAGCTAATTGAATCAATTGAAAGTCAAACACATTCAAACAAAGCTATTTGAATCAAATGAAAGTCAAATACATTCTACAAAGCAAATTGAATCAAATGAAAGTTAAACACAGTTAAACAAAGCTAATTGAATAAAATGAAAGTAAAATACATTCTACAAAGCTAATTGAATCAAATGAAAGTCAAACACATTCAAACAAAGCTAATTGAATCAAATGAAAGTCAAACACATTCAAACAAAGCTATTTGTAGAAATTGAAAGTCAAATACATTCTACAAAGCAAATTGAATCAAATGAAAGTTAAACACAGTCAAACAAAGTTATTTGATTCAAATGAAAGTCTAATACATTCTACAAAGCAAATTGAATCAAATGAAAGTCAAACACATTCAAACAAAGCTAATTAAATCAAATAAAAGTCAAATACATTCTACAAAGCTAATTGAATCAAATGAAAGTCAAACACATTCAAACAAAGCTATTTGAATCAAAAGAGAGTCAAATAAATTCAAACAAAGCTAATTAAATTAAATAAAAGTAAAATACATTCTACAAAGCTAATTGAATCAAATGAAAGTCAAACACATTCAAACAAAGCCTTTTAAATCAAATGAAAGTCAAACACATTCACAAAAAGCTTTTTAATTTAAATGAAAGTCAAACACATTCAAACACATTCAAACAAAGCTATTTGAATCAAATGACAGTCAAATACATTCTACAAGGCTAATTGAATCAATTGAAAGTCAAACACATTCAAACAAAGCTATTTGAATCAAATGAAAGTCAAATACATTCTACAAAGCTAATTGAATCAAATGAAAGTCAAACACATTCAAACAAAGCTAATTGAATCAAATGAAAGTCAAACACATTCAAACAAAGCTATTTAAAGAAAATGAAAGTCAAATACATTCTACAAAACAAATTGAATCAAATGAAAGTCAAGCACAGTCAAACAAAGTTATTTGATTCAAATGAAAGTCAAATACATTCTACAAAGCTAATTGAATCAAATGAAAGTCACACACATTCAAACAAAGCTGTTTGAATCAAATGAGAGTCAAATAAATTCAATCAAAGCTAATTAAATAAAATAAAAATAAAATACATTCTACAAAGCTAATTGAATCAAATGAAAGTCAAACACATTCAAACAAAGTCTTTTAAATCAAATGAAAGTCAAACACATTCAAAAAAAGCTTTTTAATTTAAATGAAAGTCAAACACATTCAAACAAAGCTATATAAATCAAATGAAAGTGAAATGCATTCTACAAAGCAAATTGAATTAAATGAAATTCAAACACATTCAAACTAAGTTATTTAACTCAAATGAAAGTCAAATACATTCTACAAAGCTAATTGAATCAAATGAAAGTCAAACACATACAAATAAAGCTATTTGAATCAAATGACAGTCAAATACGTTCTACAAAGCTAATTGTATCAAATGAAAGTCAAACACATTCAAACAAAGCTAATTGAATAAAATGAAAGTCAAACACATTCAAACAAAGCTATCTTAATTAAATGAATGTCAAATACATTCTACAAAGCTAATTGAATCAAATGAAAGTCAAACACATTCAAACAAAGCTATTTGAATCAAATGAAAGACAAATACATTCTACAAAGCTAATTAAATCAAATGAAAGTCAAACACATTCAAATAAAGCTATTTGAATCAAATGAAAGTCAAATACGTTCTACAAAGCTAATTGTATCAAATGAAAGTCAAACGCAATCAAATAAAGCTATTTGAGTCAAATGAAAGTCAAACACATTCAAACAAAGTTGTTTAAATTAAATGAAAGTGAAATGTATTCTACAAAGCTAATTGAATCAAATCAAAGTTAAACGCATTCAAACAGAGCTATTTGAATCAAATGACAGTAACATACATTCTACAAAGCTAATTGAATCAAATGAAAGTCAAACACATTCAAACAAAGCTATTTGAAGAAAATGAAAGTCAAATACATTCTACAAAGCTAATTGAATCAAATGAAAGTCAAACACATTCAAACAAAGCTAATTGAATCAAATGAAAGTCAAACACATTCAAACAAAGCTATTTTAATTAAATGAATGTCAAATACATTCTACAAAGCTAATTGAATCAAATGAAAGTCAAACACATTCAAACAAAGCTATTTGAAGAAAATGAAAGTCAAATACATTCTACAAAGGAAATTGAAACAAAAGAAAGTCAAACACAGTCAAACAAAGTTATTTAACTCAAATGAAAGTCAAATACATTCTACAAAGCTAATTGAATCAAATGAAAGTCAAACACATTCAGACAAAGCTATTTGAATCAAATGAAAGTCAAACACATTCAAACAAAGATTTTGAATCAAATGAAAGTCAAATACATTCTACAAAGCTAATTGAATCAAATGAAAGTCAAACACATTCAAATAAAGCTATTTGAATCAAATGAAAATCAAATACATTCTACAAAGCTAATTGAATCAAATGAAAGTCAAACACATTCAAACAAAGCTATTAGAATCAAAGGAGAGTCAAATAAATTCAAACAAAGCTAATTAAATCAAATAAAAGTAAAATACATTCTACAAAGCTAATTGAATCAAATCAAAGTTAAACACATTCAAACAAAGCTATTTAAAGAAAATTAAAGTCAAATACATTCTACAAAGCAAATTGAATCAAATGAAAGTCAAACACAGTCAAACAAAGTTATTTGATTCAAATGAAAGTCAAATACATTCTACAAAGCTAATTGAATCAAATGAAAGTCAAACACATTCAAACAAAGCTGTTTGAATCAAATGAGAGTCAAATAAATTCAATCAAAGCTAATTAAATAAAATAAAAATAAAATACATTCTACAAAGCTAATTGAATCAAATGAAAGTCAAACACATTCAAACAAAGTCTTTTAAATCAAATGAAAGTCAAACACATTCAAAAAAAGCTTTTTAATTTAAATGAAAGTCAAACACATTCAAACAAAGCTATATATATCAAATGAAAGTGAAATGCATTCTACAAAGCAAATTGAATTAAATGAAATTCAAACACATTCAAACTAAGTTATTTAACTCAAATGAAAGTCAAATACATTCTACAAAGCTAATTAAATCAAATGAAAGTCAAACACATTCAAATAAAGTTATTTGAATCAAATGAAAGTCAAATACGTTCTACAAAGCTAATTGAATCAAATGAAAGTCAAATACATTCTACTAAGCTAATTGAATTAAATGAAAGTCAAATAAATTCAAACAAAGCTATTTGAATCAATTGACAGTCAAATACGTTCTACAAAGCTAATTGTATCAAATGAAAGTCAAACACATTCAAACAAAGCTAATTGAATAAAATGAAAGTCAAACACATTCAAACAAAGCTATTTTAATTAAATGAATGTCAAATACATTCTACAAAGCTAATTGAATCAAATGAAAGTCAAACACATTCAAACAAAGCTATTTGAATCAAATGAAAGACAAATATATTCTACAAAGCTAATTAAATCAAATGAAAGTCAAACACATTCAAATAAAGCTATTTGAATCAAATGAAAGTCAAATACGTTCTACAAAGCTAATTGTATCAAATGAAAGTCAAACGCAATCAAATAAAGCTATTTGAGTCAAATGAAAGTCAAACACATTCAAACAAAGTTGTTTAAATTAAATGAAAGTGAAATGTATTCTACAAAGTTAATTGAATCAAATCAAAGTTAAACGCATTCAAACAAAGCTATTTGAATCAAATGACAGTAACATACATTCTACAAAGCTAATTGAATCAAATGAAAGTCAAACACATTCAAACAAAGCTATTTGAAGAAAATGAAAGTCAAATACATTCTACGAAGCTAATTGAATCAAATGAAAGTCAAACACATTCAAACAAAGCTAATTGAATAAAATGAAAGTCAAACACATTCAAACAAAGCTATTTTAATTAAATGAATGTCAAATACATTCTACAAAGCTAATTGAATCAAATGAAAGTCAAACACATTCAAACAAAGCTATTTGAAGAAAATGAAAGTCAAATACATTCTACAAAGCAAATTGAAACAAATGAAAGTCAAACACAGTCAAACAAAGTTATTTAACTCAAATGAAAGTCAAATACATTCTACAAAGCTAATTGAATCAAATGAAAGTCAAACACATTCAGAGAAAGCTATTTGAATCAAATGAAAGTCAAACACATTCAAACAAAGATTTTGAATCAAATGAAAGTCAAATACATTCTACAAAGCTAATTGAATCAAATGAAAGTCAAACACATTCAAATAAAGCTATTTGAATCAAATGAAAATCAAATACATTCTACAAAGCTAATTGAATCAAATGAAAGTCAAACACATTCAAACAAAGCTATTAGAATCAAAGGAGAGTCAAATAAATTCAAACAAAGCTAATTAAATCAAATAAAAGTAAAATACATTCTACAAAGCTAATTGAATCAAATGAAAGTCAAACACATTCAAACAAAGCCTTTTAAATCAAATGAAAGTCAAACACATTCAAAAAAAGCTTTTTAATTTAAATGAAAGTCAAACACATTCAAACAAAGCTATATCAATCAAATGAAAGTGAAATGCATTCTACAAAGCAAATTGATCTAAATGAAATTCAAACACATTCAAACAAAGCTACTTGAATCAAACGACAGTCAAACACATTCTACAAAGCTAATTGAATCAATTGAAAGTCAAACACATTCAAACAAAGCTATTTGAATCAAATGAAAGTCAAACACATTCAAACAAAGCTATTTTAATTAAATGAATGTCAAATACATTCTACAAAGCTAATTGAATCAAATGAAAGTCAAACACATTCAATTTAAGCTATTTGAAGAAAATGAAAGTCAAATACATTCTACAAAGCAAATTGAATCAAATGAAAGTCAAACACAGTCAAACAAAGTTATTTGATTCAAATGAAAGTCAAATACATTCTACAAAGCTAATTGAATCAAATGAAAGTCAAACACATTCAAACAAAGCTAATTCAATCAAATAAAAGTCAAATACATTCTACAAAGCTAATTGAATCATATAAAAGTCAAACACATTCAAACAAAGCAAATTGAATCAAATGGAAGTCAAATACATTCTACAAAGCTAATTGAATTAAATTAAAGTCGAACACATTCAAAATAAGCTAATTGAATTTAATTAAAGTCAAACACATTCAAACAAAACGTTCGAATCAAGTGAAAGTCAAATATATTCTACAAAGCTAATTGAATCAAATGAAAGTCAAACACAATCAAACAAAGCTATTTGAAGAAAATGAAAGTCAAATACATTCTACAATGCAAATTGAAACAAATGAAAGTCAAACACAGTCAAACAAAGTTATTTAACTCAAATGAAAGTCAAATACATTCTACAAAGCTAATTGAATCAAATGAAAGTCAAACACATTCAAATAAAGCTATTTAAATCAAATGAAAGTCAAATACGTTCTACAAAGCTAATTGTATCAAATGAAAGTCAAATACATTCTACTAAGCTAATTGAATCAAATGAAAGTCAAATAAATTCAAACAAAGCTATTTGAATCAAATGACAGTCAAATACGTTCTACAAAGCTAATTGTATCAAATGAAAGTCAAACACATTCAAACAAAGCTAGTTGAATAAAATGAAAGTGAAACACATTCAAACAAAGCTATTTTAATTAAATGAATGTCAAATATATTCTACAAAGCTAATTGAATCAAATGAAAGTCAAACACATTCAAACAAAGCTATTTGAATCAAATGAAAGACAAATACATTCTACAAAGCTAATTAAATCAAATGAAAGTCAAACACATTCAAATAAAGCTATTAGAATCAAATGAAAGTCAAATACGTTCTACAAAGCTAATTGTATCAAATGAAAGTCAAACGCAATCAAATAAAGCTATTTGAGTCAAATGAAAGTCTAACACATTCAAACAAAGTTGTTTAAATTAAATGAAAGTGAAATGTATTCTACAAAGCTAATTGAATCAAATGAAAGTTAAACGCATTCAAACAAAGCTATTTGAATCAAATGAGAGTCAAATACATTCTACAAAGCTAATTGAATCAAATGAAAGTCAAACACATTCAAACAAAGGTATTTGAAGAAAATGAAAGTCAAATACATTCTACAAAGCAAATTGAAACAAATGAAAGTCAGACACAGTCAAACAAAGTTATTTGACTCAAATGAAAGTCAAATACATTCTACAAAGCTAATTGAATCAAATGAAAGTCAAACACATTCAAACAAAGCTATTTGAATCAAATGAAAGTCAAACACATTCAAACAAAGATTTTGAATCAAATGAAAGTCAAATACATTCTACAAAGCTAATTGAATCAAATGAAAGTCAAACACATTCAAATAAAGCTATTTGAATCAAATGAAAGTCAAATACATTTAAACAAAGCTATTTGAATCAAAGGAGAGTCAAATAAATTCAAATAAAGCTAATTAAATCAAATAAAAGTAAAATACATTCTACAAAGCTAATTGAATCAAATGAAAGTCAAACACTTTCAAACAAAGCCTTTTAAATCAAATGAAAGTCAAACACAATTAAAAAAAGCGTTTTAATTTAAATGAAAGTCAAACACAATCAAACAAAGCTATATAAATCAAATGAAAGTGAAATGCATTCTACAAAGCAAATTGATCTAAATAAATTCAAACACATTCAAACAAAGCTATTTGAATCCAATGACAGTCAAACACATTCTACAAAGCTAATTGAATCAATTGAAAGTCAAACACATTCAAACAAAGCTATTTGAATCAAATGAAAGTCAAATAAATTCTACAATGCTAATTGAATCAAATGAAAGTCAAACACATTCAAACAAAGCTAATTGAATCAAATGAAAGTCAAACACATTCAAACAAAGCTATTTTAATTAATTGAATGTCAAATACATTCTACAAAGCTAATTGAATCAAATGAAAGTCAAACACATTCAAACAAAGCTATTTGAAGAAAATAAAAGTCAAATACATTCTACAAAGCAAATTGAATCAAATGAAAGTCAAACACAGTCAAACAAAGTTATTTGATTCAAATGAAAGTCAAATACATTCTACAAAGCTAATTGAATCAAATGAAAGTCAAACACATTCAAACAAAGCTGTTTGAATCAAATGAGAGTCAAATAAATTCAATCAAAGCTAATTAAATAAAATAAAAATAAAATACATTCTACAAAGCTAATTGAATCAAATGAAAGTCAAACACATTCATACAAAGTCTTTTAAATCAAATGAAAGTCAAACACATTCAAAAAAAGCTTTATTTTTTAAATGAAAGTCAAACACATTCAAACAAAGCTATATAAATCAAATGAAAGTGAAATGCATTCTACAAAGCAAATTGACCTAAATGAAATTCAAACACATTCAAAGAAAGCTATTTGAATCAAATGACAGTCAAACACATTCTACAAAGCTACTTGAATCAATTGAAAGTCAAACACATTCAAACAAAGCTATTTGAATCAAATGAAAGTCAAATACATTCTACAAAGCTAATTGAATCAAATGAAAGTCAAACACATTCAAACAAAGCTAATTGAATCAAATGAAAGTCAAACACATTCAAACAAAGCTGTTTAAAGAAAATGAAAGTCAAATACATTCTACAAAGCAAATTGAATCAAATGAAAGTCAAACACAGTCAAACAAAGTTATTTGATTCAAATGAAAGTCAAATACATTCTACAAAGCTAATTGAATCAAATGAAAGTCAAACACATTAAAACAAAGCTGTTTGAATCAAATGAGAGTCAAATAAATTCAATCAAATCTAATTAAATAAAATAAAAATAAAATACATTCTACAAAGCTAATTGAATCAAATGAAAGTCAAACACATTCAAACAAAGTCTTTTAAATCAAATGAAAGTCAAACACATTCAAAAAAAGCTTTTTAATTTAAATGAAATTCAAACACATTCAAACAAAGCTATATAAATCAAATGAAAGTGAAATGCATTCTTCAAAGCAAATTGAATTAAATGAAATTTAAACACATTCAAACAAAGCTATTTGAATCAAATGACAGTAAAATACATTCTACAAAGCTAATTGAATCAATTGAAAGTCAAACACATTCAAACAAAGCTATTTGAATCAAATGAAAGTTAAATACATTCTACAAAGCTAATTGAATCAAATTAAAGTCAAACACATTCAAACAAAGCTAATTGAATAAAATGAAAGTCAAACACATTCAAACAAAGCTATTTTAATTAAATGAATGTCAAATACTTTCTACAAAGCTAATTGAATCAAATGAAAGTCTAACACATTCAAACAAAGCTATTTGTAGAAATTGAAAGTCAAATACATTCTACAAAGCAAATTGAATCAAATGAAAGTCAAACACAGTCAAACAAAGTTATTTGATTCAAATGAAAGTCAAATACATTCTACAAAGCTAATTGAATCAAATGAAAGTCAAACACATTCAAACAAAGCTAATTAAATCAAATAAAAGTCAAATAAATTCTACAAAGCTAATTGAATCAAATGAAAGTGAAACACATTTAAACAAAGCTGTTTGAATCAAATGAGAGTCAAATAAATTCAAACAAAGCTAATTTAATAAAATAAAAGTAAAATACATTCTACAAAGCTAATTGAATCAAATGAAAGTCTAACACATTAAAACAAAGTCTTTTAAATCAAATGAAAGTCAAACGCATTCAAAAAAAGCTTTTTAATTTAAATGAAAGTCAAACACATTCAAACAAAGCTATATAAATCAAATGAAAGTGAAATGCATTCTACAAAGCAAATTGAATTAAATGAAATTCAAACACATTCAAACAAAGCTATTTGAATCAAATGACAGTAACATACATTCTACAAAGCTAATTGAATCAATTGAAAGTCAAACACATTCAAACAAAGCTATTTGAATCAAATGAAAGTCAAATACATTCTACAAAGCAAATTGAATCAAATGAAAGTTAAACACAGTTAAACAAAGCTAATTGAATAAAATGAAAGTAAAATACATTCTACAAAGCTAATTGAATCAAATGAAAGTCAAACACATTCAAACAAAGCTAATTGAATCAAATGAAAGTCAAACACATTCAAACAAAGCTATTTGTAGAAATTGAAAGTCAAATACATTCTACAAAGCAAATTGAATCAAATGAAAGTTAAACACAGTCAAACAAAGTTATTTGATTCAAATGAAAGTCTAATACATTCTACAAAGCAAATTGAATCAAATGAAAGTCAAACACATTCAAACAAAGCTAATTAAATCAAATAAAAGTCAAATACATTCTACAAAGCTAATTGAATCAAATGAAAGTCAAACACATTCAAACAAAGCTATTTGAATCAAAAGAGAGTCAAATAAATTCAAACAAAGCTAATTAAATTAAATAAAAGTAAAATACATTCTACAAAGCTAATTGAATCAAATGAAAGTCAAACACATTCAAACAAAGCCTTTTAAATCAAATGAAAGTCAAACACATTCACAAAAAGCTTTTTAATTTAAATGAAAGTCAAACACATTCAAACAAAGCTATATAAATCAAATGAAAGTGAAATGCATTCTACAAAGCAAATTGATCTAAATGAAATTCAAACACATTCAAACAAAACTATTTGAATCAAATGACAGTCAAACACATTCTACAAAGCTAATTGAATCAATTGAAAGTCAAACACATTCAAACAAAGCTATTTGAATCAAATGAAAGTCAAATACATTCTACAAAGCTAATTGAATCAAATGAAAGTCAAACACATTCAAAACAAAGCTAATTGAATCAAATGAAAGTCAAACACATTCAAACAAAGCTATTTTAATTAAATGAATGTCAAATACATTCTACAAAGCTAATTGAATCAGATGAAAGTCAAACACATTCAAACAAAGCTATTTGAAGAAAACGAAAGTCAAATACATTCTACAAAGCAAATTGAATCAAATGAAAGTCAAACACAGTCAAACAAAGTTATTTGATTTAAATGAAAGTCAAATACATTCTACAAAGCTAATAGAATCAAATGAAAGTCAAACACATTCAAACAAAGCTAATTAAATCAAATAAAAGTCAAATACATTCTACAAAGCTAATTGAATCAAATGAAAGTCAAACACATTCAAACAAAGTCTTTTAAATCAAATGAAAGTCAAACACATTCAAAAAAAGCTTTTTAATTTAAATGAAATTCAAACACATTCAAACAAAGCTATATAAATCAAATGAAAGTGAAATGCATTCTTCAAAGCAAATTGAATTAAATGAAAGTCAAACACATTCAAAAAAAGCTTTTTAATTTAAATGAAAGTCAAACACATTCAAACAAAGCTATATAAATCAAATGAAAGTGAAATGCATTCTACAAAGCAAATCGAATTAAATGAAATTCAAACACATTCAAACAAAGTTATTTGAATCAAATGACAGTGAAATACATTCTACAAAGCTAATTGAATCAATTGAAAGTCAAACACATTCAAACAAAGCTATTTAAATCAAATGAAAGTCAAATACATTGTACAAAGCTAATTGAATCAAATGAAAGTCAAACACATTCAAACAAAGCTAATTGAATAAAATGAAAGTCAAACACATTCAAACAAAGCTATTTTAATTAAATGAATGTCAAATACATTCTACAAAGCTAATTGAATCAAATGAAAGTCAAACACATTCAAACAAAGCTATTTGCAGAAATTGAAAGTCAAATACATTCTACAAAGCAAATTGAATCAAATGAAAGTCAAACACAGTCAAACAAAGTTATTTGATTCAAATGAAAGTCAAATACATTCTACAAAGCTAATTGAATCAAATGAAAGTCAAACACATTCAAACAAAGCTAATTAAATCAAATAAAAGTCAAATACATTCTACAAAGCTAATTGAATCAAATGAAAGTGAAACACATTCAAACAAAGCTGTTTGAATCAAATAAGAGTCAAATAAATTCAAACAAAGATAATTAAATAAAATAAAAGTAAAATACATTCAACAAAGCTAATTGAATCAAATGAAAGTCAAACACATTCAAACAAAGTCTTTTAAATCAAATGAAAGTCAAACACATTCAAAAAAGCTTTTTAATTTAAATGAAAGTCAAACACATTCAAACAAAGCTATATAAATCAAATGAAAGTGAAATGCATTCTACAAAGCAAATTGAATTAAATGAAATTCAAACACATTCAAACAAAGCTATTTGAATCAAATGACAGTAAAATACATTCTACAAAGCTAATTGAATCAATTGAAAGTCAAACACATTCAAACAAAGCTATTTGAAGAAAATGCAAGTCAAATACATTCTACAAAGCAAATTGAATCAAATGAAAGTCAAACACAGTCAAACACAGTTATTTGATTCAAATGAAAGTCAAATACATTCTACAAAGCTAATTGAATCAAATGAAAGTCAAACACATTCAAATAAAGCTAATTGAATCAAATGAAAGTCAAACACATTCAAACAAAGATATTTTAATTAAATGAATGTCAAATACATTCTACAAAACTAATTGAATCAAATGAAAGTCAAACACATTCAAACAAAGCTATTTGAAGAAAATGAAAGTCCAATACATTCTACAAAGCAAATTGAAACAAATGAAAGTCAAACACAGTCAAACAAAGTTTTTTAACTCAAATGAAAGTCAAATACATTCTACAAAGCTAATTGAATTAAATGAAAGTCAAACACATTCAAACAAAGCTATTTCAATCAAATGAAAGTCAAACACATTCAAACAAAGATTTTGAATCAAATGAAAGTAAAATACATTCTACAAAGCTAATTGAATCAAATGAAAGTCAAACTCATTCAAATAAAGCTATTTGAATCAAATGAAAGTCAAATACATTCTACAAAGCTAATTCAATCAAATGAAAGTCAAACACATTCAAACAAAGCTATTTGAATCAAAGGAGAGTCAAATAAATTCAAACAAAGCTAATTAAATCAAATAAAAGTAAAATACATTCTACAAAGCTAATTGAATCAAATGAAAGTTAAACACATTCAAACAAAGCCTTTTAAATCAAATGAAAGTCAAACACATTAAAAAAAAGCTTTTTAATTTATATGAAAGTCAAACACATTCAAACAAAGCTATATAAATCAAATGAAAGTGAAATGCATTCTACAAAGCAAATTGAATTAAATGAAATTCAAACACATTCAAACAAAGCTATTTGAATCAAATGACAGTAACATACATTCTACAAAGCTAATTGAATCAATTGAAAGTCAAACACATTCAAACAAAGCTATTTGAAGAAAATGAAAGTCAAATACATTCTACAAAGCAAATTGAATCAAATGAAAGTCAAACACAGTCAAACACAGTTATTTGATTCAAATGAAAGTCAAATACATTCTACAAAGCTATTTGAATCAAATGAGAGTCAAATACATTCTACAAAGCTAATTGAATCAAATGAAAGTCAAACACATTCAAACAAAGCTATTATAATTAAATGAATGTCAAATACATTCTACAAAACTAATTGAATCAAATGAAAGTCAAACACATTCAAACAAAGCTATTTGAAGAAAATGAAAGTCCAATACATTCTACAAAGCAAATTGAAACAAATGAAAGTCAAACACAGTCAAACAAAGTTTTTTAACTCAAATGAAAGTCAAATACATTCTACAAAGCTAATTGAATTAAATGAAAGTCAAACACATTCAAACAAAGCTATTTCAATCAAATGAAAGTCAAACACATTCAAACAAAGATTTTGAATCAAATGAAAGTAAAATACATTCTACAAAGCTAATTGAATCAAATGAAAGTCAAACTCATTCAAATAAAGCTATTTGAATCAAATGAAAGTCAAATACATTCTACAAAGCTAATTCAATCAAATGAAAGTCAAACACATTCAAACAAAGCTATTTGAATCAAAGGAGAGTCAAATAAATTCAAACAAAGCTAATTAAATCAAATAAAAGTAAAATACATTCTACAAAGCTAATTGAATCAAATGAAAGTCAAACACATTCAAACAAAGCCTTTTAAATCAAATGAAAGTCAAACACATTAAAAAAAAGCTTTTTAATTTAAATGAAAGTCAAACACATTCAAACAAAGCTATATAAATCAAATGAAAGTGAAATGCATTCTACAAAGCAAATTGATCTAAATGAAATTCAAACACATTCAAACAAAGCTATTTGAATCAAATGACAGTCAAACACATTCTACAAAGCTAATTGAATCAATTGAAAGTCAAACACATTCAAACAAAGCTATTTGAATCAAATGAAAGTCAAATACATTCTACAAAGCTAATTGAATCAAGTGAAAGTCAAACCACATTCAAACAAAGCTAATTGAATCAAATGAAAGTCAAACACATTCAAACAAAGCTATTTTAATTAAATGAATGTAAAATACATTCTACAAAGCTAATTGAATCAAATGAAAGTCAAACACATTCAAACAAAGCTAATTGTATTAACTGAAAGTCAAATACATTCAAGAAAGAGAATTGAATCAAATGAAAGTAAAACACATTCAAACAAAGCTAATTGAATCAAATGAAAGTCAAACACATTCAAACAAAGATTTCGTATTAAATGAAAGTCAAATACATTCTACAAAGCTAATTGAATCAAATGAAAGTCAAACACATTCAAATAAAGCTATTTGAATCAAACGAAAGTCAAATACATTCTACAAAGCTAATTGAATCAAATGAAAGTCAAACACATTCAAACAAAGCTATTTGAATCAAATGAAAGACAAATACATTCTACAAAGCTAATTAAATCAAATGTAAGTCAAACACATTCAAATAAAGCTATTTGAATCAAATGAAAGTCAAATACGTTCTACAAAGCTAATTGTATCAAACGAAAGTTAAACACATTCTACAAAGCAAATTGAATCAAATGAAAGTCAAACACAGTTAAACAAAGTTATTTGATTTAAATGAAAGTCAAATACATTCTACAAAGCTAATAGAATCAAATGAAAGTCAAACACATTCAAACAAAGCTAATTAAATCAAATAAAAGTCAAATACATTCTACAAAGCTAATTGAATCATATAAAACTCAAACACATTCAAACAAAGCTAATTGAATTAAATGGAAGTCAAATACATTCTACAAAGCTAATTGAATTATATTAAAGTCGAACACATTCAAAATAAGCTAATTGAATTTAATGAAAGTCAAACACATTCAAACAAAGCTTTCGAATCAAGTGAAAGTCAAATACATTCTACAAAGCTAATTGAATCAAATGAAAGTCAAACACAATCAAACAAAGCTATTTGTAGAAAATGAAAGTCAAATACATTCTACAAAGCTAATAGAATGAAATGAAAGTCAAACACATTCAAATAAAGTTATTTGAATCAAATGAAAGTCAAATACGTTCTACAAAGCTAATTGTATCAAATAAAAGTTAAATACATTCTACTAAGCTAATTGAATAAAATGAAAGTCAAATAAATTCAAACAAAGCTATTTGAATCAAATGACAGTCAAATACGTTCTACAAAGCTAATTGTATCAAATGAAAGTCAAACACATTCAAACAAAGCTATTTGAATAAAATGAAAGTGAAATGCATTCTACAAAGCTAATTGAACCAAATGAAAGTGAAACACATTCAAACAAAGCTATTTGAATCAAATGAGAGTCAAATAAATTCAAACAAAGCTAATTAAATCAAATAAAAGTCAAATACATTCTACAAAGCTAATTGAATCAAATGAAAGTCAAACACATTCAAACAAAGCTAATTGTATTAACTGAAAGTCAAATACATTCAAGAAAGAGAATTGAATCAAATGAAAGTAAAACACATTCAAACAAAGCTAATTGAATCAAATGAAAGTCAAACACATTCAAACAAAGATTTCGTATTAAATGAAAGTCAAATACATTCTACAAAGCTAATTGAATCAAATGAAAGTCAAACACATTCAAATAAAGCTATTTGAATCAAATGAAAGTCAAACACATTCTACAAAGCTAATTGAATCAAATGAAAGTCAAACACATTCAAACAAAGCTATTTGAATTAAATGAAAGACAAATACATTCTACAAAGCTAATTAAATCAAATGTAAGTCAAACACATTCAAATAAAGCTATTTGAATCAAATGAAAGTCAAATACGTTCTACAGAGCTAATTGTATCAAATGAAAGTCAAACGCAATCAAATAAAGCTATTTGAGTCAAATGAAAGTCAAAACACATTCAAACAAAGTTGTTTAAATTAAATGAAAGTGAAATGTATTCTACAAAGCTAATTGAATCAAATGAAAGTTAAACGCATTCAAACAAAGCTATTTGAATCAAATGAGAGTCAAATACATTCTACAAAGCTAATTGAATCAAATGAAAGTCAAACACATTCAAACAAAGCTAATTGAATCAAATGAAAGTCAAATACATTCAACAAAGCTAATTGAATCAAATGAAAGTCAAATACATTCTACAAAGCTAATTGAATCAAATGAAAGTCAAGCACATTCAAACAAAGCTATTTTAATCGAATGAAAGTCAATTACATTCTACAAAGCTAATTGAATCAAATGAAAGTCAAACACATTCAAACAAAGCTATTTGAATCAAATGAAAGTCAAACACATTCAAACAAAGCTATTTAAATCAAATGAGAGTCAAATACATTAAAACAAAGCTAATTAAATCAAATAAAAGTCTAATACATTCTACAAAGCTAATTGAATTAAATTAAAGTCAAACACATTCAAACAAAGCTAATTGATTCAAATGAAAGTCAAACACATTCAAACAAAGATTTCGAATCAAATGAAAGTCAAATACATTCTACAAAGCTAATTGAATCAAATGAAAGTCAAACACATTCAAATAAAGCTATTTGAATCAAATGAAAGTCAAATACATTCTACAAAGCTAATTGAATCAAATGAAAGTCAAACACATTCAAACAAAGCTATTTGAATCAAATGAGAGTCGAATAAATTTAAACAAAGCTAATTAAATCAAATAAAAGTAAAATATGTTCTACAAAGCTAATTGAATCAAATGAAAGTCAAACACATTCAAACAAAGCCTTTTAAATCAAATGAAAGTCAAATACATTCAAAAAAAGCTTTTTAATTTAAATGAAAGTCAAATACATTCAAACAAAGCTATATAAATCAAATGAAAGTGAAATGCATTCTACAAAGCAAATTGATCTAAATGAAATTCAAACACATTCAAACAAAGCTATTTGAATCAAATGACAGTCAAACAAATTCTACAAAGCTAATTGAATCAATTGAAAGTCAAACACATTCAAACAAAGCTATTTGAATCAAATGAAAGTCAAATAAATTCTACAAAGCGAATTGAATCAAATGAAAGTCAATCACATTTAAACAAAGCTAATTGAATCAAATGAAAGTCAAACACATTTAAATAAAGCTATTTGAATTAAATGAAAGTCAAATACATTCTACAAAGCTAATTGAATCAAATGAAAGTCAAACACATTCAAACAAAGCTATTTGAATCAAATGAGAGTCAAATAAATTTAAACAAAGCTAATTAAATCAAATAAAAGTAAAATATGTTCTACAAAGCTAATTGAATCAAATGAAAGTCAAACACATTCAAACAAAGCCTTTTAAATCAAATGAAAGTCAAACACATTCAAAAAAAGCTTTTTAATTTAAATGAAAGTCAAATACATTCAAACAAAGCTATATAAATCAAATGAAAGTGAAATGCATTCTACAAAGCAAATTGATCTAAATGAAATTCAAACACATTCAAACAAAGCTATTTGAATCAAATGACAGTCAAACACATTCTACAAAGCTAATTGAATCAATTGAAAGTCAAACACATTCAAACAAAGCTATTTGAATCAAATGAAAGTCAAATAAATTCTACAAAGCTAATTGAATCAAATGAAAGTCAATCACATTCAAACAAAGCTAATTGAATCAAATGAAAGTCAAACACATTCAAACAAAGCTATTTTAATTAAATGAATGTCAAATACATTCTACAAAGCTAATTGAATCAAATGAAAGTCAAACACATTCAAACAAAGCTATATAAATCAAATGAAAGTGAAATGCATTCTACAAAGCGAATTAAATTAAATGAAATTCAAACACATTCAAACAAAGCTATTTGAATCAAATG
Organism: Chenopodium quinoa; assembly: GCF_001683475.1. NCBI lineage: Eukaryota > Viridiplantae > Streptophyta > Magnoliopsida > Caryophyllales > Amaranthaceae > Chenopodium > Chenopodium quinoa. Next base: position 80,359 of record NW_018743983.1, on the reverse strand, counting down.
ACAGTAAAATACATTCTACAAAGCTAATTGATTCAAATGAAAGTCAATCACATTCAAACAAAGCTAATTGAATCAAATGAAAGTCAAACACATTCAAACAAAGCTATTTTAATTAAATGAATGTCAAATACATTCTACAAAGCTAATTGAATCAAATGAAAGTCAAACACATTCAAACAAAGCTATTTGAAGAAAATGAAAGTCAAATACATTTTACAAAGCAAATTGAATCAAATGAAAGTCAAACACAGTCAAACAAAGTTATTTGATTCAAATGAAAGTCAAATACATTCTACAAAGCTAATTGAATCAAATGAAAGTCAAACACATTCAAACAAAGCTAATAAAATCAAATAAAAGACAAATACATTCTACAAAGCTAATTGAATCATATAAAAATCAAACACATTCAAACAAAGCTAATTGAATCAAATGGAAGTCAAATACATTCTACAAAGCTAATTGAATTAAATTAAAGTCAAACACATTCAAAATAAGATAATTGAATTTTATGAAAGTGAAACACATTCAAACAAAGCTTTCGAATCAAGTGAAAGTCAAATACATTCTACAAAGCTAATTGAATCAAATGAAAGTCAAAGACATTCAAACAAAGCTATATGAATCAAATGAAAGTCAAATACATTCTACTAAGCTAATTGAATCAAATGAAAGTGAAATACATACAAACAAAGCTATTTGAATCAAATGACAGTCAAATACGTTCTACAAAGCTAATTGTATCAAATGAAAGTCAAACACATTCAAACAAAGCTATTTGAATAAAATGAAAGTGAAATGCATTCTACAAAGCTAATTGAATCAAATGAAAGTGAAACACATTCAAACAAAGCTATTTGAATCAAATGAGAGTCAAATACATTCAAACAAAGCTAATTAAATCAAATAAAAGTCAAGTACATTCTACAAAGCTGATTGAATCAAATGAAAGTCAAACACATTCAAACAAAGATTTCGTATTCAATGAAAGTCAAATACATTCTACAAAGCAAATTGAATCAAATGAAAGTCAAACACAGTCAAACAAAGTTATTTGATTCAAATGAAAGTCAAATACATTCTACAAAGCTAATTGAATCAAATGAAAGTCAAACACATTCAAACAAAGCTATTTGAATCAAATGACAGTCAAATACGTTCTACAAAGCTAATTGTATCAAATGAAAGTACAACACATTCAAACAAAGCTATTTGAACAAAACGAAAGTCTAATACATTCTACAAAGCTAATTGAATCAAATGAAAGTCAAACACATTCAAACAAAGCTATTTGAAGCAAATGAGAGTCAAATAAATTCAAACAAAGCTAATTAAATCAAATAAAAGTAAAATACATTCTACAAAGCTAATTGCATCAAATGAAAGTCAAACACATTCAAACAAAGCCTTTTAAATCAAATGAAAGTCAATCACATTCAAAAAAAGCTTTTTAATTTAAATGAAAGTCAAACACATTCAAACAAAGCTATATAAATCAAATGAAAGTGAAATGCATTCTACAAAGCAAATTGAATTAATGAAATTCAAACACAGTCAAACAAAGTTATTTGATTCAAATGAAAGTCAAATACATTCTACAAAGCTAATTGAATCAAATGAAAGTCAAACACATTCAAACAAAGCTAATTAAATCAAATAAAAGTCAAATACATTCTACAAAGCTAATTGAATCATATAAAAATCAAACACATTCAAACAAAGCTAATTGAATCAAATGGAAGTCAAATACATTCTACAAAGCTAATTGAATTAAATTAAAGTCAAACACATTCAAAATAAGCTAATTGAATTTTATGAAAGTGAAACACATTCAAACAAAGCTTTCGAATCAAGTGAAAGTCAAATACATTCTACAAAGCTAATTGAATCAAATAAAAGTCAAAGACATTCAAACAAAGCTATGTGAATCAAATGAAAGTCAAATACATTCTACTAAGCTAATTGAATCAAATGAAAGTGAAATACATACAAACAAAGCTATTTGAATCAAATGACAGTCAAATACGTTCTACAAAGCTAATTGTATCAAATGAAAGTCAAACACATTCAAACAAAGCTATTTGAATAAAATGAAAGTGAAATGCATTCTACAAAGCTAATTGAATCAAATGAAAGTGAAACACATTCAAACAAAGCTATTTGAATCAAATGAGAGTCAAATACATTCAAACAAAGCTAATTAAATCAAATAAAAGTCAAGTACATTCTACAAAGCTGATTGAATCAAATGAAAGTCAAACACATTCAAACAAAGCTAATTGTATTAACTGAAAGTCAAATACATTCAACAAAGTGAATTAAATCAAATGAAAGAAAAACACATTCAAACAAAGCTAATTGAATCAAATGAAAGTCAAACACATTCAAACAAAGATTTCGTATTCAATGAAAGTCAAATACATTCTACAAAGCAAATTGAATCAAATGAAAGTCAAACACAGTCAAACAAAGTTATTTGATTCAAATGAAAGTCAAATACATTCTACAAAGCTAATTGAATCAAATGAAAGTCAAACACATTCAAACAAAGCTATTTGAATCAAATGACAGTCAAATACGTTCTACAAAGCTAATTGTATAAAATGAAAGTACAACACATTCAAACAAAGCTATTTGAACAAAACGAAAGTCTAATACATTCTACAAAGCTAATTGAATCAAATGAAAGTCAAACACATTCAAACAAAGCTATTTGAAGCAAATGAGAGTCAAATAAATTCAAACAAAGCTAATTAAATCAAATAAAAGTAAAATACATTCTACAAAGCTAATTGCATCAAATGAAAGTCAAACACATTCAAACAAAGCCTTTTAAATCAAATGAAAGTCAATCACATTCAAAAAAAGCTTTTTAATTTAAATGAAAGTCAAACACATTCAAACAAAGCTATATAAATCAAATGAAAGTGAAATGCATTCTACAAAGCAAATTGAATTAATGAAATTCAAACACATTCAAACAAAGCTATTTGAATCAAATGACAGTCAAATACATTCTACAAAGCTAATTGAATCAATTGAAAGTCAAACACATTCAAATAAATCTATTTGAATCAAATGAAAGTCAAATACATTCTACAAAGCTAATTGAATCAAACGAAAGTCAAACACATTCAAACAAAGCTAATTGAATCAAATGAAAGTCAAACACATTCAAACAAAGCTATTTTAATTAAATGAAAGTCAAATACATTCTACAAAGCTAATTGAATCAAACGAAAGTCAAACACATTCAAACAAAGCAAATTGAAACAAATGAAAATCAAACACAGTCAAACAAAGTTATTTGACTCAAATGAATGTCAAATACATTCTACAAATCTAATTGAATCAAATGAAAGTCAAACACATTCAAACAAAGCTAATTGAATCAAATGAAAGTTAAATACATTCAACAAAGCTAATTGAATCAAATGAAAGTCAAAACATTCAAACAAAGCTAATTGAATCAAATGAAAGTCAAGCACATTCAAACAAAGCTATTTTAATCGAATGAAAGTAAATTACATTCTACAAAGCTAATTGAATCAAATGATAGTCAAACACATTCAAACAAAGCTATTTGAATCAAATGAAAGTCAAACACATTCAAACAAAGCTATTTAAATCAAATGAGAGTCAAATACATTAAAACAAAGCTAATTAAATCAAATAAAAGTCTAATACATTCTACAAAGCTAATTGAATTAAATTAAAGTCAAACACATTCAAACAAAGCTAATTGATTCAAATGAAAGTCAAACACATTCAAACAAAGATTTCGAATCAAATGAAAGTCAAATACATTCTACATAGCTAATTGAATCAAATGAAAGTCAAACACATTCAAATAAAGCTAATTGAATCAAATGAAAGTCAAATACATTCTACAAAGCTAATTGAATCAAATGAAAGTCAAACACATTAGAGCAAAGCCTTTTAAATCAAATGAAAGTTAAACACATTCAAAAAAAGCTTTTTAATTTAAATGAAAGTCAAATACATTCAAACAAAGCTATATAAATCAAATGAAAGTGAAATGCATTCTACAAAGCAAATTGATCTAAATGAAATTCAAACACATTCAAACAAAGCTATTTGAATCAAATGACAGTCAAACACATTCTACAAAGCTAATTGAATCAATTGAAAGTCAAACACATTCAAACAAAGCTATTTGAATCAAATGAAAGTCAAATAAATTCTACAAAGCTAATTGAATCAAATGAAAGTCAATCACATTCAAACAAAGCTAATTGAATCAAATGAAAGTCAAACACATTCAAACAAAGCTATTTTAATTAAATGAATGTCAAATACATTCTACAGAGCTAATTGAATCAAATGAAAGTCAAACACATTCAAACAAAGCTATATAAATCAAATGAAAGTGAAATGCATTCTACAAAGCAAATTAAATTAAATGAAATTCAAACACATTCAAACAAAGCTATTTGAATCAAATGACAGTAAAATACATTCTACAAAGCTAATTGAATCAATTGAAAGTCAAACACATTCAAACAAAGCTATTTGAATCAAATGAAAGTAAAATACATTCAACAAAGCTAATTGAATCAAATGAAAGTCAAACACATTCAAACAAAGCTAATTGAATCAAATAAAGGCAAGCACATTCAAAATAAGCTAATTGAATTTAATGAAAGTCAAACACATTCAAACAAAGCTTTCGAATCAAGTGAAAGTCAAATACATTCTACAAAGCTAATTGAATCAAATGAAAGTCAAACACATTCAAACAAAGCTATTTAAATCAAATGAAAGTCAAATACATTCTACTAAGCTAATTGAATCAAATGAAAGTCAAACACATTCAAACAAAGCTATTTGAATCAAATGAAAATTAAATACATTCTACAAAGCAAATTGAATCAAATGAAAGTCAAACACAGTCATACAAAGTTATTTGATTCAAATGAAAGTCAAATACATTCTACAAAGCTAATTGAATCAAATGAAAGTCAAACACATTCAAACAAAGCTTTCGAATCAAGTGAAAGTCAAATACATTCTACAAAGCTAATTGAATCAAATGAAAGTCAAACACATTCAAACAAAGCTATTTAAATCAAGTGAAAGTCAAATACATTCTACTAAGCTAATTGAATCAAATGAAAGTCAAACACATTCAAACAAAGCTATTTGAATCAAATGAAAGTTAAATACATTCTACAAAGCAAATTGAATCAAATGAAAGTCAAACACAGTCATACAAAGTTATTTGATTCAAATGAAAGTCAAATACATTCTACAAAGCTAATTGAATCAAATCAAAGTCAAACACATTCAAACAAAGCCATTTGAATCAAATGAGAGTCAAATAAATTCAAACAAAGCTAATTAAATAAAATAAAAGTAAAATAAATTCTACAAAGCTAATTGAATCAAATGAAAGTCAAACACATTCAAAAAAAGTCTTTTAAATCAAATGAAAGTCAAACACATTCAAAAAAAGCTTTTTAATTTAAATGAAAGTCAAACACATTCAAACAAAGCTATATAAATCAAATGAAAGTGAAATGCATTCTACAAAGCAAATTGAATTAAATGAAATTCAAACACATTCAAACAAAGCTATTTGAATCAAATGACAGTAAAATACATTCTACAAAGCTAATTAAATCAATTGAAAGTCAAACACATTCAAACAAAGCTATTTGAATCAAATGAAAGTCAAATACATTCAACAAAGCTAATTGAATCAAATGAAAGTCAAACACATTCAAACAAAGCTAATTGAATCAAATAAAAGTCAAGCACATTCAAACAAAGCAATTTTTAATCAAATGAAAGTCAAATACATTCTTCAAAGCTAATTGAATCAAATGAAAGTCAAACACATTCAAACAAAGCTATTTGAATCAAATGAGAGTCAAATACATTCTACAAAGCTAATTGAATCAAATGAAAGTCAAACACATTCAAACAAAGCTATTTGAAGAAAATGAAAGTCAAATACATTCTACAAACCAAATTGAATCAAATGAAAGTCAAACACAGTGAAACAAAGTTATTTGATTCAAATGAAAGTCAAATACATTCTACAAAGCTAATTGAATCAAATGAAAGTCAAATACATTCTACAAAGCTAATTGAATCATATAAAAGTCAAATACATTCAAACAAAGCTAATTGAATCATATAAAAGTCAAATACATTCAAACAAAGCTAATTGAATCAAATGGAAGTCAAATACATTCTACAAAGCTAATTGTATTAAAATAAAGTCAAACGCATTCAAAACAAGCTAATCGAATTTAACGAAAGTCAAACACATTCAAACAAAGCTTTCGAATCAAGTGAAAGTCAAATACATTCTACAAAGCTAATTGAAACAAATGAAAGTCAAACACATTCAAACAAAGACTTTTAATACAAATGAAAGTCAAACACATTAAAAAAAAGCTTTTTAATTTAAATGAAAGTCAAACACATTCAAACAAAGCTATATAAATCAAATGAAAGTGAAATGCATTCTACAAAGCAAATTGATCTAAATGAAATTCAAACACATTCAAACAAAGCTATTTGAATCAAATGACAGTCAAACACATTCTACAAAGCTAATTGAATCAATTGAAAGTCAAACACATTCAAACAAAGCTATTTGAATCAAATGAAAGTCAAATACATTCTACAAAGCTAATTGAATCAAGTGAAAGTCAAACCACATTCAAACAAAGCTAATTGAATCAAATGAAAGTCAAACACATTCAAACAAAGCTATTTTAATTAAATGAATGTAAAATACATTCTACAAAGCTAATTGAATCAAATGAAAGTCAAACACATTCAAACAAAGCTAATTGTATTAACTGAAAGTCAAATACATTCAAGAAAGAGAATTGAATCAAATGAAAGTAAAACACATTCAAACAAAGCTAATTGAATCAAATGAAAGTCAAACACATTCAAACAAAGATTTCGTATTAAATGAAAGTCAAATACATTCTACAAAGCTAATTGAATCAAATGAAAGTCAAACACATTCAAATAAAGCTATTTGAATCAAACGAAAGTCAAATACATTCTACAAAGCTAATTGAATCAAATGAAAGTCAAACACATTCAAACAAAGCTATTTGAATCAAATGAAAGACAAATACATTCTACAAAGCTAATTAAATCAAATGTAAGTCAAACACATTCAAATAAAGCTATTTGAATCAAATGAAAGTCAAATACGTTCTACAAAGCTAATTGTATCAAACGAAAGTCAAACACATTCTACAAAGCAAATTGAATCAAATGAAAGTCAAACACAGTTAAACAAAGTTATTTGATTTAAATGAAAGTCAAATACATTCTACAAAGCTAATAGAATCAAATGAAAGTCAAACACATTCAAACAAAGCTAATTAAATCAAATAAAAGTCAAATACATTCTACAAAGCTAATTGAATCATATAAAACTCAAACACATTCAAACAAAGCTAATTGAATTAAATGGAAGTCAAATACATTCTACAAAGCTAATTGAATTATATTAAAGTCGAACACATTCAAAATAAGCTAATTGAATTTAATGAAAGTCAAACACATTCAAACAAAGCTTTCGAATCAAGTGAAAGTCAAATACATTCTACAAAGCTAATTGAATCAAATGAAAGTCAAACACAATCAAACAAAGCTATTTGTAGAAAATGAAAGTCAAATACATTCTACAAAGCTAATTGAATGAAATGAAAGTCAAACACATTCAAATAAAGCTATTTGAATCAAATGAAAGTCAAATACGTTCTACAAAGCTAATTGTATCAAATAAAAGTTAAATACATTCTACTAAGCTAATTGAATAAAATGAAAGTCAAATAAATTCAAACAAAGCTATTTGAATCAAATGACAGTCAAATACGTTCTACAAAGCTAATTGTATCAAATGAAAGTCAAACACATTCAAACAAAGCTATTTGAATAAAATGAAAGTGAAATGCATTCTACAAAGCTAATTGAACCAAATGAAAGTGAAACACATTCAAACAAAGCTATTTGAATCAAATGAGAGTCAAATAAATTCAAACAAAGCTAATTAAATCAAATAAAAGTCAAATACATTCTACAAAGCTAATTGAATCAAATGAAAGTCAAAACACATTCAAACAAAGCTAATTGTATTAACTGAAAGTCAAATACATTCAAGAAAGAGAATTGAATCAAATGAAAGTAAAACACATTCAAACAAAGCTAATTGAATCAAATGAAAGTCAAACACATTCAAACAAAGATTTCGTATTAAATGAAAGTCAAATACATTCTACAAAGCTAATTGAATCAAATGAAAGTCAAACACATTCAAATAAAGCTATTTGAATCAAATGAAAGTCAAATACATTCTACAAAGCTAATTGAATCAAATGAAAGTCAAACACATTCAAAAAAAAGCTATTTGAATTAAATGAAAGACAAATACATTCTACAAAGCTAATTAAATCAAATGTAAGTCAAACACATTCAAATAAAGCTATTTGAATCAAATGAAAGTGAAATACGTTCTACAGAGCTAATTGTATCAAATGAAAGTCAAACGCAATCAAATAAAGCTATTTGAGTCAAATGAAAGTCAAACACATTCAAACAAAGTTGTTTAAATTAAATGAAAGTGAAATGTATTCTACAAAGCTAATTGAATCAAATGAAAGTTAAACGCATTCAAACAAAGCTATTTAAATCAAATGAGAGTCAAATACATTCTACAAAGCTAATTGAATCAAATGAAAGTCAAACACATTCAAACAAAGCTAATTGAATCAAATGAAAGTCAAATACATTCAACAAAGCTAATTGAATCAAATGAAAGTCAAATACATTCTACAAAGCTAATTGAATCAAATGAAAGTCAAGCACATTCAAACAAAGCTATTTTAATCGAATGAAAGTCAATTACATTCTACAAAGCTAATTGAATCAAATGAAAGTCAAACACATTCAAACAAAGCTAATTGATTCAAATGAAAGTCAAACACATTCAAACAAAGATTTCGAATCAAATGAAAGTCAAATACATTCTACAAAGCTAATTGAATCAAATGAAAGTCAAACACATTCAAATAAAGCTATTTGAATCAAATGAAAGTCAAATACATTCTACAAAGCTAATTGAATCAAATGAAAGTCAAACACATTCAAACAAAGCTATTTGAATCAAATGAGAGTCGAATAAATTTAAACAAAGCTAACTAAATCAAATAAAAGTAAAATATGTTCTACAAAGCTAATTGAATCAAATGAAAGTCAAACACATTCAAACAAAGCCTTTTAAATCAAATGAAAGTCAAACACATTCAAAAAAAGCTTTTTAATTTAAATGAAAGTCAAATACATTCAAACAAAGCTATATAAATCAAATGAAAGTGAAATGCATTCTACAAAGCAGATTGATCTAAATGAAATTCAAACACATTCAAACAAAGCTATTTGAATCAAATGACAGTCAAACACATTCTACAAAGCTAATTGAATAAATTGAAAGTCAAAACACATTCAAACAAAGCTATTTGAATCAAATGAAAGTCAAATAAATTCTACAAAGCTAATTGAATCAAATGAAAGTCAATCACATTCAATCAAAGCTAATTGAATCAAATGAAAGTCAAACACATTCAAATAAAGCTATTTGAATCAAATGAAAGTCAAATACATTCTACAAAGCTAATTGAATCAAATGAAAGTCAAACACATTCAAACAAAGCTATTTGAATCAAATGAGAGTCAAATAAATTTAAACAAAGCTAATTAAATCAAATAAAAGTAAAATATGTTCTACAAAGCTAATTGAATCAAATGAAAGTCAAACACATTCAAACAAAGCCTTTTAAATCAAATGAAAGTCAAACACATTCAAAAAAAAGCTTTTTAATTTAAATGAAAGTCAAATACATTCAAACAAAGCTATATAAATCAAATGAAAGTGAAATGCATTCTACAAAGCAAATTGATCTAAATGAAATTCAAACACATTCAAACAAAGCTATTTGAATCAAATGACAGTCAAACACATTCTACAAAGCTAATTGAATCAATTGAAAGTCAAACACATTCAAACAAAGCTATTTGAATCAAATGAAAGTCAAATAAATTCTACAAAGCTAATTGAATCAAATGAAAGTCAATCACATTCAAACAAAGCTAATTGAATCAAATGAAAGTCAAACACATTCAAACAAAGCTATTTTAATTAAATGAATGTCAAATACATTCTACAAAGCTAATTGAATCAAATGAAAGTCAAACACATTCAAACAAAGCTATATAAATCAAATGAAAGTGAAATGCATTCTACAAAGCGAATTAAATTAAATGAAATTCAAACACATTCAAACAAAGCTATTTGAATCAAATGACAGTAAAATACATTCTACAAAGCTAATTGAATCAAATGAAAGTCAATCACATTCAAACAAAGCTAATTGAATCAAATGAAAGTCAAACACATTCAAACAAAGCTATTTTAATTAAATGAATGTCAAATACATTCTACAAAGCTAATTGAATCAAATGAAAGTCAAACACATTCAAACAAAGCTATTTGAAGAAAATGAAAGTCAAATACATTTTACAAAGCAAATTGAATCAAATGAAAGTCAAACACAGTCAAACAAAGTTATTTGATTCAAATGAAAGTCAAATACATTCTACAAAGCTAATTGAATCAAATGAAAGTCAAACACATTCAAACAAAGCTAATAAAATCAAATAAAAGTCAAATACATTCTACAAAGCTAATTGAATCATATAAAAATCAAACACATTCAAACAAAGCTAATTGAATCAAATGGAAGTCAAATACATTCTACAAAGCTAATTGAATTAAATTAAAGTCAAACACATTCAAAATAAGCTAATTGAATTTTATGAAAGTGAAACACATTCAAACAAAGCTTTCGAATCAAGTGAAAGTCAAATACATTCTACAAAGCTAATTGAATCAAATGAAAGTCAAAGACATTCAAACTAAGCTATATGAATCAAATGAAAGTCAAATACATTCTACTAAGCTAATTGAATCAAATGAAAGTGAAATACATACAAACAAAGCTATTTGAATCAAATGACAGTCAAATACGTTCTACAAAGCTAATTGTATCAAATGAAAGTCAAACACATTCAAACAAAGCTATTTGAATAAAATGAAAGTGAAATGCATTCTACAAAGCTAATTGAATCAAATGAAAGTGAAACACATTCAAACAAAGCTATTTGAATCAAATGAGAGTCAAATACATTCAAACAAAGCTAATTAAATCAAATAAAAGTCAAGTACATTCTACAAAGCTAATTGAATCAAATGAAAGTCAAACACATTCAAACAAAGATTTCGTATTCAATGAAAGTCAAATACATTCTACAAAGCAAATTGAATCAAATGAAAGTCAAACACAGTCAAACAAAGTTATTTGATTCAAATGAAAGTCAAATACATTCTACAAAGCTAATTGAATCAAATGAAAGTCAAACACATTCAAACAAAGCTATTTGAATCAAATGACAGTCAAATACGTTCTACAAAGCTAATTGTATCAAATGAAAGTACAACACATTCAAACAAAGCTATTTGAACAAAACGAAAGTCTAATACATTCTACAAAGCTAATTGAATCAAATGAAAGTCAAACACATTCAAACAAAGCTATTTGAAGCAAATGAGAGTCAAATAAATTCAAACAAAGCTAATTAAATCAAATAAAAGTAAAATACATTCTACAAAGCTAATTGCATCAAATGAAAGTCAAACACATTCAAACAAAGCCTTTTAAATCAAATGAAAGTCAATCACATTCAAAAAAAGCTTTTTAATTTAAATGAAAGTCAAACACATTCAAACAAAGCTATATAAATCAAATGAAAGTGAAATGCATTCTACAAAGCAAATTGAATTAATGAAATTCAAACACAGTCAAACAAAGTTATTTGATTCAAATGAAAGTCAAATACATTCTACAAAGCTAATTGAATCAAATGAAAGTCAAACACATTCAAACAAAGCTATTTGAATCAAATGAAAGTCAAATAAATTCTACAAAGCTAATTGAATCAAATGAAAGTCAATCACATTCAAACAAAGCTAATTGAATCAAATGAAAGTCAAACACATTCAAATAAAGCTATTTGAATCAAATGAAAGTCAAATACATTCTACAAAGCTAATTGAATCAAATGAAAGTCAAACACATTCAAACAAAGCTATTTGAATCAAATGAGAGTCAAATAAATTTAAACAAAGCTAATTAAATCAAATAAAAGTAAAATATGTTCTACAAAGCTAATTGAATCAAATGAAAGTCAAACACATTCAAACAAAGCCTTTTAAATCAAATGAAAGTCAAACACATTCAAAAAAAGCTTTTTAATTTAAATGAAAGTCAAATACATTCAAACAAAGCTATATAAATCAAATGAAAGTGAAATGCATTCTACAAAGCAAATTGATCTAAATGAAATTCAAACACATTCAAACAAAGCTATTTGAATCAAATGACAGTCAAACACATTCTACAAAGCTAATTGAATCAATTGAAAGTCAAACACATTCAAACAAAGCTATTTGAATCAAATGAAAGTCAAATAAATTCTACAAAGCTAATTGAATCAAATGAAAGTCAATCACATTCAAACAAAGCTAATTGAATCAAATGAAAGTCAAACACATTCAAACAAAGCTATTTTAATTAAATGAATGTCAAATACATTCTACAAAGCTAATTGAATCAAATGAAAGTCAAACACATTCAAACAAAGCTATATAAATCAAATGAAAGTGAAATGCATTCTACAAAGCGAATTAAATTAAATGAAATTCAAACACATTCAAACAAAGCTATTTGAATCAAATGACAGTAAAATACATTCTACAAAGCTAATTGAATCAAATGAAAGTCAATCACATTCAAACAAAGCTAATTGAATCAAATGAAAGTCAAACACATTCAAACAAAGCTATTTTAATTAAATGAATGTCAAATACATTCTACAAAGCTAATTGAATCAAATGAAAGTCAAACACATTCAAACAAAGCTATTTGAAGAAAATGAAAGTCAAATACATTTTACAAAGCAAATTGAATCAAATGAAAGTCAAACACAGTCAAACAAAGTTATTTGATTCAAATGAAAGTCAAATACATTCTACAAAGCTAATTGAATCAAATGAAAGTCAAACACATTCAAACAAAGCTAATAAAATCAAATAAAAGTCAAATACATTCTACAAAGCTAATTGAATCATATAAAAATCAAACACATTCAAACAAAGCTAATTGAATCAAATGGAAGTCAAATACATTCTACAAAGCTAATTGAATTAAATTAAAGTCAAACACATTCAAAATAAGCTAATTGAATTTTATGAAAGTGAAACACATTCAAACAAAGCTTTCGAATCAAGTGAAAGTCAAATACATTCTACAAAGCTAATTGAATCAAATGAAAGTCAAAGACATTCAAACTAAGCTATATGAATCAAATGAAAGTCAAATACATTCTACTAAGCTAATTGAATCAAATGAAAGTGAAATACATACAAACAAAGCTATTTGAATCAAATGACAGTCAAATACGTTCTACAAAGCTAATTGTATCAAATGAAAGTCAAACACATTCAAACAAAGCTATTTGAATAAAATGAAAGTGAAATGCATTCTACAAAGCTAATTGAATCAAATGAAAGTGAAACACATTCAAACAAAGCTATTTGAATCAAATGAGAGTCAAATACATTCAAACAAAGCTAATTAAATCAAATAAAAGTCAAGTACATTCTACAAAGCTAATTGAATCAAATGAAAGTCAAACACATTCAAACAAAGATTTCGTATTCAATGAAAGTCAAATACATTCTACAAAGCAAATTGAATCAAATGAAAGTCAAACACAGTCAAACAAAGTTATTTGATTCAAATGAAAGTCAAATACATTCTACAAAGCTAATTGAATCAAATGAAAGTCAAACACATTCAAACAAAGCTATTTGAATCAAATGACAGTCAAATACGTTCTACAAAGCTAATTGTATCAAATGAAAGTACAACACATTCAAACAAAGCTATTTGAACAAAACGAAAGTCTAATACATTCTACAAAGCTAATTGAATCAAATGAAAGTCAAACACATTCAAACAAAGCTATTTGAAGCAAATGAGAGTCAAATAAATTCAAACAAAGCTAATTAAATCAAATAAAAGTAAAATACATTCTACAAAGCTAATTGCATCAAATGAAAGTCAAACACATTCAAACAAAGCCTTTTAAATCAAATGAAAGTCAATCACATTCAAAAAAAGCTTTTTAATTTAAATGAAAGTCAAACACATTCAAACAAAGCTATATAAATCAAATGAAAGTGAAATGCATTCTACAAAGCAAATTGAATTAATGAAATTCAAACACAGTCAAACAAAGTTATTTGATTCAAATGAAAGTCAAATACATTCTACAAAGCTAATTGAATCAAATGAAAGTCAAACACATTCAAACAAAGCTAATTAAATCAAATAAAAGTCAAATACATTCTACAAAGCTAATTGAATCATATAAATATCAAACACATTCAAACAAAGCTAATTGAATCAAATGGAAGTCAAATACATTCTACAAAGCTAATTGAATTAAATTAAAGTCAAACACATTCAAAATAAGCTAATTGAATTTTATGAAAGTGAAACACATTCAAACAAAGCTTTCGAATCAAGTGAAAGTCAAATACATTCTACAAAGCTAATTGAATCAAATAAAAGTCAAAGACATTCAAACAAAGCTATTTTAATCAAATGAAAGTCAAATACATTCTACTAAGCTAATTGAATCAAATGAAAGTGAAATACATACAAACAAAGCTATTTGAATCAAATGACAGTCAAATACGTTCTACAAAGCTAATTGTATCAAATGAAAGTCAAACACATTCAAACAAAGCTATTTGAATAAAATGAAAGTGAAATGCATTCTACAAAGCTAATTGAATCAAATGAAAGTGAAACACATTCAAACAAAGCTATTTGAATCAAATGAGAGTCAAATACATTCAAACAAAGCTAATTAAATCAAATAAAAGTCAAGTACATTCTACAAAGCTGATTGAATCAAATGAAAGTCAAACACATTCAAACAAAGCTAATTGTATTAACTGAAAGTCAAATACATTCAACAAAGTGAATTAAATCAAATGAAAGAAAAACACATTCAAACAAAGCTAATTGAATCAAATGAAAGTCAAACACATTCAAACAAAGATTTCGTATTCAATGAAAGTCAAATACATTCTACAAAGCAAATTGAATCAAATGAAAGTCAAACACAGTCAAACAAAGTTATTTGATTCAAATGAAAGTCAAATACATTCTACAAAGCTAATTGAATCAAATGAAAGTCAAACACATTCAAACAAAGCTATTTGAATCAAATGACAGTCAAATACGTTCTACAAAGCTAATTGTATCAAATGAAAGTACAACACATTCAAACAAAGCTATTTGAACAAAACGAAAGTCTAATACATTCTACAAAGCTAATTGAATCAAATGAAAGTCAAACACATTCAAACAAAGCTATTTGAAGCAAATGAGAGTCAAATAAATTCAAACAAAGCTAATTAAATCAAATAAAAGTAAAATACATTCTACAAAGCTAATTGCATCAAATGAAAGTCAAACACATTCAAACAAAGCCTTTTAAATCAAATGAAAGTCAATCACATTCAAAAAAAGCTTTTTAATTTAAATGAAAGTCAAACACATTCAAACAAAGCTATACAAATCAAATGAAAGTGAAATGCATTCTACAAAGCAAATTGAATTAATGAAATTCAAACACATTCAAACAAAGCTATTTGAATCAAATGACAGTCAAATACATTTTACAAAGCTAATTGAATCAATTGAAAGTCAAACACATTCAAATAAATCTATTTGAATCAAATGAAAGTCAAATACATTCTACAAAGCTAATTGAATCAAACGAAAGTCAAACACATTCAAACAAAGCTAATTGAATCAAATGAAAGTCAAACACATTCAAACAAAGCTATTTTAATTAAATGAAAGTCAAATACATTCTACAAAGCTAATTGAATCAAACGAAAGTCAAACACATTCAAACAAAGCAAATTGAAACAAATGAAAATCAAACACAGTCAAACAAAGTTATTTGACTCAAATGAATGTCAAATACATTCTACAAATCTAATTGAATCAAATGAAAGTCAAACACATTCAAACAAAGCTAATTGAATCAAATGAAAGTCAAATACATTCAACAAAGCTAATTGAATCAAATGAAAGTCAAAAACATTCAAACAAAGCTAATTGAATCAAATGAAAGTCAAGCACATTCAAACAAAGCTATTTTAATCGAATGAAAGTAAATTACATTCTACAAAGCTAATTGAATCAAATGAAAGTCAAACACATTCAAACAAAGCTATTTGAATCAAATGAAAGTCAAACACATTCAAACAAAGCTATTTAAATCAAATGAGAGTCAAATACATTAAAACAAAACTAATTAAATCAAATAAAAGTCTAATACATTCTACAAAGCTAATTGAATTAAATTAAAGTCAAACACATTCAAGCAAAGCTAATTGAATCAAATGAAAGTCAAACACAATCAAACAAAGCTATTTGTAGAAAATGAAAGTCAAATACATTCTACAAAGCTAATTGAATCAATTGAAAGTCAAACACATTCAAACAAAGCTATTTGAATCAAATGAAAGTAAAATACATTCAACAAAGCTAATTGAATCAAATGAAAGTCAAACACATTCAAACAAAGCTCATTGAATCAAATAAAAGCAAGCACATTCAAAATAAGCTAATTGAATTTAATGAAAGTCAAACACATTCAAACAAAGCTTTCGAATCAAGTGAAAGTCAAATACATTTTACAAAGCTAATTGAATCAAATGAAAGTCAAACACATTCAAACAAAGCTATTTAAATCAAATGAAAGTCAAATACATTCTACTAAGCTAATTGAATCAAATGAAAGTCAAACACATTCAAACAAAGCTATTTGAATCAAATGAAAGTTAAATACATTCTACAAAGCAAATTGAATCAAATGAAAGTCAAACACAGTCATACAAAGTTATTTGATTCAAATGAAATTCAAATACATTCTACAAAGCTAATTGAATCAAATGAAAGTCAAACACATTCAAACAAAGCTTTCGAATCAAGTGAAAGTCAAATACATTCTACAAAGCTAATTGAATCAAATGAAAGTCAAACACATTCAAACAAAGCTATTTAAATCAAATGAAAGTCAAATACATTCTACTAAGCTAATTGAATCAAATGAAAGTCAAACACATTCAAACAAAGCTATTTGAATCAAATGAAAGTTAAATACATTCTACAAAGCAAATTGAATCAAATGAAAGTCAAACACAGTCATACAAAGTTATTTGATTCAAATGAAAGTCAAATACATTCTACAAAGCTAATTGAATCAAATGAAAGTCAAACACATTCAAACAAAGCCATTTGAATCAAATGAGAGTCAAATAAATTCAAACAAAGCTAATTAAATAAAATAAAAGTAAAATAAATTCTACAAAGCTAATTGAATCAAATGAAAGTCAAACACATTCAAAAAAAGTCTTTTAAATCAAATGAAAGTCAAACACATTCAAAAAAAGCTTTTTAATTTAAATGAAAGTCAAACACATTCAAACAAAGCTATATAAATCAAATGAAAGTGAAATGCATTCTACAAAGCAAATTGAATTAAATGAAATTCAAACACATTCAAACAAAGCTATTTGAATCAAATGACAGTAAAATACATTCTACAAAGCTAATTAAATCAATTGAAAGTCAAACACATTCAAACAAAGCTATTTGAATCAAATGAAAGTCAAATACATTCAACAAAGCTAATTGAATCAAATGAAAGTCAAACACATTCAAACAAAGCTAATTGAATCAAATAAAAGTCAAGCACATTCAAACAAAGCTATTTTAATCAAATGAAAGTCAAATACATTCTTCAAAGCTAATTGAATCAAATGAAAGTCAAACACATTCAAACAAAGCTATTTGAATCAAATGAGAGTCAAATACATTCTACAAAGCTAATTGAATCAAATGAAAGTCAAACACATTCAAACAAAGCTATTTGAAGAAAATGAAAGTCAAATACATTCTACAAACCAAATTGAATCAAATGAAAGTCAAACACAGTGAAACAAAGTTATTTGATTCAAATGAAAGTCAAATACATTCTACAAAGCTAATTGAATCAAATGAAAGTCAAATACATTCTACAAAGCTAATTGAATCATATAAAAGTCAAATACATTCAAACAAAGCTAATTGAATCATATAAAAGTCAAATACATTCAAACAAAGCTAATTGAATCAAATGGAAGTCAAATACATTCTACAAAGCTAATTGTATTAAAATAAAGTCAAACGCATTCAAAACAAGCTAATCGAATTTAACGAAAGTCAAACACATTCAAACAAAGCTTTCGAATCAAGTGAAAGTCAAATACATTCTACAAAGCTAATTGAAACAAATGAAAGTCAAACACATTCAAACAAAGCTATTTGAATCAAATGAAAGTCAAATACGTTCTACTAAGCTAATTTAATCAAATGAAAGTCAAACACATTGAAACAAAGCTATTTGAATCAAATGACAGTCAAATACATTCTACAAAGCTAATTGTATCAAATGAAAGTCAAACACATTCAAACAAAGCTAATTGTATTAATTGAAAGTTAAATACATTCAACAAAGCGAATTGAATCATATGAAAGAAAAACACATTAAAACAAAGCTAATTGAATTAAATGAAAGTCAAACACATTCAAACAAAGATTTTGTATTAAATGAAAGTCAAATACATTCTACAAAGCTAATTGAATCAAATGAAAGTCAAACACATTCAAATAAAGCTATTTGAATCAAATGAAAGTCAAATACATTCTACTAAGCTAATTGAATCAAATGAAAGTCAAATACATTCAAACAAAGCTATTTGAATCAAATGACAGTCAAATACGTTCTACTAAGCTAATTGTATCAAATGAAAGTAAAATACATTCAAACAAAGCTATTTGAATAAAACGAAAGTCAAATACATTCTACAAAGCTAATTGAATCAAATGAAAGTCAAACACATTCAAACAAAGCTATTTGAAGCAAATGAGAGTCAAAAAAATTCAAACAAAGCTAATTAAATCAAATAAAAGTAAAATACATTCTACAAAGCTAATTGCATCAAATGAAAGTCAAACACATTCAAACAAAGCCTTTTAAATCAAATGAAAGTCAATCACATTCAAAAAAAGCTTTTTAATTTAAATGAAAGTCAAACACATTCAAACAAAGCTATATAAATCAAATGAAAGAGAAATGCATTCTACAAAGCAAATTGAATTAAATGAAATTCAAACACATTCAAACAAAGCTATTTTAATGAAATGAATGTCAAATACATTCTACAAAGCTAATTGAATCAAATGAAAGTCAAACACATTCAAACAAAGCTATTTGAAGAAAATGAAAGTCAAATACATTCTACAAAGCAAATTGAAACAAATGAAAGTCAAACACAGTCAAACAAAGTCATTTGACTCAAATGAAATTCAAATACATTCTACAAAGCTAATTGAATCAAATGAAAGTCAAACACATTCAAACAAAGCTAATTAAATCAAATGAAAGTCAAACACATTCAAACAAAGCTATTTTAATTAAATGAAAGTCAAATACATTCTACAAAGCTAATTGTATCAAATGAAAGTCAAACGCAATCAAATAAAGCTATTTGAGTCAAATGAAAGTCAAACACATTTCAAACAAAGTTGTTTAAATTAAATGAAAGTGAAATGTATTCTACAAAGGTAATTGAATCAAATGAAAGTTAAACGCATTCAAACAAAGCTATTTGAATCAAATGAGAGTCAAATACATTCTACAAAGCTAATTGAATCAAATGAAAGTCAAACACATACATTCTACAAAGCTAATTGAATCAAATGAAAGTCAAACACATTCAAACAAAGCTATTTGAATCAAATGAAAGTCAAATACATTCTACAAAGCTAATTGAATTAAATGAAAGCCAAACACATTCAAACAAAGCTAATTGAATCAAATGAAACTCAAACACATGCAAACAAAGCTATTTTAATTAAATGAATGTCAAATACATTCTACAAAGCTAATTGAATCAAATGAAAGTCAAACACATTCAAACAAAGCTATTTGAAGAAAATGAAAGTCAAATACATTCTACAATGCAAATTGAAACAAATGAAAGTCAAACACAGTCAAACAAAGTTATTTGACTCAAATGAAAGTCAAATACATTCTACAAAGCTAATTGAATCAAATGAAAGTCAAACACATTCAAATAAAGCTATTTGAATCAAATGAAAGTCAAATACGTTCTACAAAGCTAATTGTATCAAATGAAAGTCAAACGCAATCAAATAAAGCTATTTAAGTCAAATGAAAGTCAAACACATTCAAACAAAGTTGTTTAAATTAAATAAAAGTGAAATGTATTCTACAAAGCTAATTGAATCAAATGAAAGTTAAACGCATTCAAACAAAGCTATTTGAATCAAATGAGAGTCAAATACATTCTACAAAACTAATTGAATCAAATGAAAGTCAAACACATTCAAACAAAGCTAATTGAATCAAATGAAAATCAAATACATTCAACAAAGCTAATTGAATCAAATGAAAGTCAAACACATTCAAACAAAGCTAATTAAATCGAATGAAAGTCAAGCACATTTAAACAAAGCTATTTTAATCGAATGAAAGTCAATTACATTCTACAAAGCTAATTGAATCAAATGAAAGTCAAACACATTGAAACAAAGCTATTTGAATCAAATGAAAGTCAAACACATTCAAACAAAGCTATTTGAATCAAATGAGAGTCAAATACATTAAAACAAAGCTAATTAAATAAAATAAAAGACTAATATATTCTACAAAGCAAATTGAATTAAATTATAGTCAAACACATTCAAACAAAGCTAATTGAATCAAATGAAGTTCAAACACATTCAAACAAAGATTTCGAATCAAATGAAAATACATTCTACAAAGCTAATTGAATCAAGTGAAAGTCAAGCACATTCAAACAAAGCTATTTCAATCAAATGAAAGTCAAATACATTCTACAAAGCTAATTGAATCAAATGAAAGTTAAACACATTCAAACAAAGCTATTTGAATCAAATGAGAGTCAAATACATTCAAACAAAGCTAATTAAATCAAATAAAAGTCTAATACATTCTACAAAGCTAATTGAATTAAAATAAAGTCAAACACATTCAAACAAAGCTAATTGAATCAAATGAAAGTCAAACACATTCAAACAAAGATTTCGAATCAAATGAAAGTCAAATACATTCTACAAAGCTAATTGAATCAAATGAAAGTCAAACACATTCAAATAAAGCTATTTGAATCAAATGAAAGTCAAATACATTCTACAAAGCTAATTGAATCAAATGAAAGTCAAACACATTCAAACAAAGCTGTTTGAATCAAATGAGAGTCAAACAAATTCAAACAAAGCTAATTAAATAAAATAAAAGTAAAATACATTCTACAAAGCTAATTGAATCAAATGAAAGTCAAACACATTCAAAAAAAGATTTTTAATTTAAATGAAAGTCAAACACATTCAAACAAAGCTATATAAATCAAATGAAAGTGAAATGCATTCTACAAAGCAAATTGAATTAAATGAAATTCAAACACATTCAAACAAAGCTATTTGAATCAAATGATAGTAAAATACATTCTACAAAGCTAATTGAATCAATTGAAAGTCAAACACATTCAAACAAAGCTATTTGAATCAAATGAAAGTCAAATACATTCTACAAAGCTAATTGAATCAAATGAAAGTCAAACACATTCAAACAAAGCTAATTGAATCAAATGAAAGTAGAACACATTCAAACAAAGCTATTTTAATTAAATGAATGTCAAACACATTCTACAAAGCTAATTGAATCAAATGAAAGTGAAACACATTCAAACAAAGCTATTTGAAGAAAATGAAAGTCAAATACATTCTACAAAGCAAATTGAAACAAATGAAAGTCAAACACAGTCAAACTAAGTTATTTGACTCAAATGAAAGTCAAATACATTCTACAAAGCTAATTGAATCAAATGAAAGTCAAACACATTCAAACAAAGCTATTTGAATCAAATGAAAGTCAAACACATTCAAACAAAGATTTTGAATTAAATGAAAGTCAAATACATTCTACAAAGCTAATTGAATCAAATGAAAGTCAAACACATTCA
Source organism: Chenopodium quinoa (assembly GCF_001683475.1). NCBI lineage: Eukaryota > Viridiplantae > Streptophyta > Magnoliopsida > Caryophyllales > Amaranthaceae > Chenopodium > Chenopodium quinoa. The sequence goes on along the minus strand of NW_018743983.1, from coordinate 58,044 downwards.
AATAAAGCTATTTGAATCAAATGAAAGTCAAATACATTCTACAAAGCTAATTGAATCAAATGAAAGTCAAACACATTCAAACAAAGCTATTTGAATCAAAGGATAGTCAAATAATTTCAAACAAAGCTAATTAAATCAAATAAATGTAAAATACATTCTACAAAGCTAATTGAATCAAATGAAAGTCAAACACATTCAAACAAAGCCTTTTAAATCAAATAAAAGTCAAACACATTCAAAAAAAGCTTTTTAATTTAAATGAAAGTCAAACACATTCAAACAAAGCTATATAAATCAAATGAAAGGGAAAAACATTCAAACAAAGCAAATTGAATCAAATGAAATTCAATCACATTCAAACAAAGCTATTTGAATCAAATGAAAGTCAAATACATTCTACAAAGCTAATTGAATCAAGTGAAACTCAAACACATTCAAACAAAGCTATTTGAATCAAATGAGAGTCAAACATGTTCAAACAAAGCTAATTAAATCAAATAAAAGTCAAATACATTCTACAAAGCTAATTGAATCAAATGAAAGTAAAAAAAATTCAAACAAAGCTATTTGAATCAAATTAAAGTCAAATACATTCTACTAAGCTAATTGGATCAAATGAAAGTCAAACACATTCAAACAAAGCTATTTAAATTAAATGAAAGTCAAATACGTTCTACAAAGCTAATTGAATCAAATAAAAGTGAAACACATTCAAACAAAGCTATTTGAATTAAATGGGAGTATAAAACATTCAAACAAAGCTAATTAAATCAAATAAAAGTCAAATACATTCTACAAAGCTAATTGAATCAAATGAAAGTCAAACACATTCAAACAAAGCTAATTGAATCAAATGAAAGTCAAATACATTCAATAAAGCTAATAGAATCAAATGAAAGTCAAACACATTCAAATAAAGCAAATTGAATCAAATGAAAGTCAAACACATTCAAACAAAGCTATTTTAATCAAATGAATGTCAAATATGTTCAACAAAGCTAATTGTATCAAATGAAAGTCAAACACATTAAAATAAAGCTATTTGAATCAAATTAAAGTCAAACGCATTGAAATAAAGTTATTTAAATCAAATGAAAGTGAAATGCATTCTACAAAGCTAATTGAATCAAATGAAAGTTAAACGCATTCTAACAAAGCTATTTGAATCAATGAGAGTCAAATACATTCTACAAAGCTAATTAAATCAAATGAAAGTCAAACTCATTCAAACAAAGCTAATTGAATCGAATGAAAGTCAAATACATTCTACAAAGCTAATTGAATCAAATGAAAGTCAAACACATTCAAACAAAGCTAATTGAATCAAATGAAAGTCAAACACATTCAAACAAAGCTATTTTAATTAAATGAATGTCAAATACATTCTACAAAGCTAATTGAATCAAATGAAAGTCAAACACATTCAAACAAAGCTATTTGAATCAAATGAAAGTCAAATACATTCTACAAAGCTAATTGAATCAAATGAAAGTCAAACACATTCAAACAAAGCTACTTGAATCAAAAGAGAGTCAAATAAATTCAAACAAAGCTAATTAAATCAAATAAAAGTAAAATACATTCTACAAAGCTAATTCCATCAAATGAAAGTCAAACACATTCAAACAAAGCCTTTTAAATCAACTTAAAGTCAAACACATTCAAAAAAAGCTTTTTAATTTAAATGATAGTCAAACACATTCATACAAAGCTATATAAATCAAATGAAAGTGAAATGCATTCTACAAAGCAAATTGAATTAAATGAAATTCAAACACATTCAAACAAAGTTACTTGAATCAAATGACAGTCAAATACATTCTACAAAGCTAATTGAATCAAATGAAAGTCAAACACATTCAAACAAAATTATTTGAATCAAATGAAAGTCAAATACATTCTACAAAGCTAATTGAATCAAATGAAAGTCAAAAGCATTCAAACAAAGCTATTTGAATCAAATGAAAGTCAAACACATTCAAACAATGATTTTGAATCAAATGAAAGTCAAATACATTCTACAAATATAATTGAATCAAATGAAAGTCAAACACATTCAAACAAAGCTATTTGAATCAAATGAAAGTCAAATACATTCTACAAAGCTAATTGAATCAAATGAAAGTCAAACACATTTAAACAAAGCTATTTGAATCAAAGGAGAGTCAAATGAATTCAAACAAAGCTAATTAAATCAAATAAAAGTAAAATACATTTTACAAAGCTAATTGAATCAAATGAAAGTCAAACACATTCAAACAAAGCCTTTTAAATCAAATAAAAGTCAAACACATTCAAAAACAGCTTTTTAATTTAAATGAAAGTCAAACACATTCAAACAAAGCTATATAAATCAAATGAAAGTGAAATGCAATCTACAAAGCAAATTGAATCAAATGAAATTCAATCACATTCAAACAAAGCTATTTGAATCAAATGAAAGTCAAATACATTCTACAAAGCTAATTGAATCAAATGAAACTCAAACACATTCAAACAAAGCTATTTGAATCAAATGAGAGTCAAACATGTTCAAACAAAGCTAATTAAATCAAATAAAAGTCAAATACATTCTACAAAGCTAATTGAATCAAATGAAAGTTAAAAAAATTCAAACAAAGCTATTTGAATCAAATGAAAGTCAAATACATTCTACTAAGCTAATTGGATCAAATGAAAGTCAAACACATTCAAAAAAGCTATTTGAATCAAATGAAAGTCAAATACGTTCTACAAAGCTAATTGAATCAAATAAAAGTGAAACACATTGAAACAAAGCTATTTGAATTAAATGAGAGTAAAAAACATTCAAACAAAGCTAATTAAATCAAATAAAAGTCAAATACATTCTACAAAGCTAATTGAATCAAATGAAAGTCAAACACATTCAAACAAAGCTAATTGAATCAAATGAAAGTCAAATACATTCAACAAAGCTAATAGAATTAAATTAAAGTCAAACACATTCAAACAAAGCTAATTGAATCAAATGAAAGTCAAACACATTCAAACAAAGATTTCGAATCAAATGAAAGTCAAATACATTCTACAAAGCTAATTGAATCAAATGAAAGTCAAACACATTCAAACAAAGCCTTTTAAATCAAATAAAAGTCAAACACATTCAAAAACAGCTTTTTAATTTAAATGAAAGTCAAACACATTCAAACAAAGCTATATAAATCAAATGAAAGTGAAATGCAATCTACAAAGCAAATTGAATCAAATGAAATTCAATCACATTCAAACAAAGCTATTTGAATCAAATGAAAGTCAAATACATTCTACAAAGCTAATTGAATCAAATGAAACTCAAACACATTCAAACAAAGCTATTTGAATCAAATGAGAGTCAAACATGTTCAAACAAAGCTAATTAAATCAAATAAAAGTCAAATACATTCTACAAAGCTAATTGAATCAAATGAAAGTTAAAAAAATTCAAACAAAGCTATTTGAATCAAATGAAAGTCAAATACATTCTACTAAGCTAATTGGATCAAATGAAAGTCAAACACATTCAAAAAAGCTATTTGAATCAAATGAAAGTCAAATACGTTCTACAAAGCTAATTGAATCAAATAAAAGTGAAACACATTGAAACAAAGCTATTTGAATTAAATGAGAGTAAAAAACATTCAAACAAAGCTAATTAAATCAAATAAAAGTCAAATACATTCTACAAAGCTAATTGAATCAAATAAAAGTCAAACACATTCAAACAAAGCTAATTGAATCAAATGAAAGTCAAATACATTCAACAAAGCTAATAGAATTAAATTAAAGTCAAACACATTCAAACAAAGCTAATTGAATCAAATGAAAGTCAAACACATTCAAACAAAGATTTCGAATCAAATGAAAGTCAAATACATTCTACAAAGCTAATTGAATCAAATGAAAGTCAAACACATTCAAATAAAGCTATTTGAATCAAATGAAAGTCAAATACATTCTACAAAGCTAATTGAATCAAATGAAAGTCAAACACATTCAAACAAAGCTGTTTGAATCAAATGAGAGTCAAACAAATTCAAACAAAGCTAATTAAATAAAATAAAAGTAAAATACAGTCTACAAAGCTAATTGAATCAAATGAAAGTCAAACACATTCAAACAAAGTCTTTTAAATCAAATGAAAGTCAAACACATTCAAAAAAAGATTTTTAATTTAAATTAAAGTCAAACACATTCAAACAAAGCTATATAAATCAAATGAAAGTGAAATGCATTCTACAAAGCAAATTGAATTAAATGAAATTCAAACACATTCAAACAAAGCTATTTGAATCAAATGACAGTAAAATACATTCTACAAAGCTAATTGAATCAATTGAAAGTCAAACACATTCAAACAAAGCTATTTCAATCAAATGAAAGTCAAATACATTCTACAAAGCTAATTGAATCAAATGAAAGTCAAACACATTCAAACAAAGCTAATTGAATCAAATGAAAGTCAAACACATTCAAACAAAGCTATTTTAATTAAATGAATGTCAAATACATTCTACAAAGCTAATTGAATCAAATGAAAGTGAAACACATTCAAACAAAGCTATTTGAAGAAAATGAAAGTCAAATACATTCTACAAAGCAAATTGAAACAAATGAAAGTCAAACACAGTCAAACAAAGTTATTTGACTCAAATGAAAGTCAAATACATTCTACAAAGCTAATTGAATCAAATGAAAGTCAAACACATTCAAACAAAGCTATTTGAATCAAATGAAAGTCAAACACATTCAAACAAAGATTTTGAATCAAATGAAAGTCAAATACATTCTACAAAGCTAATTGAATCAAATGAAAGTCAAACACATTCAAATAAAGCTATTTGAATCAAATGAAAGTCAAATACGTTCTACAAAGCTAATTGTATCAAATGAAAGTCAAACGCAATCAAATAAAGCTATTTGAGTCAAATGAAAGTCAAACACATTCAAACAAAGTTGTTTAAATTAAATTAAAGTGAAATGTATTCTACAAAGCTAATTGATTCAAATGAAAGTTAAACGCATTCAAACAAAGCTATTTGAATCAAATGAGAGTCAAATACATTCTACAAAGCTAATTGAATCAAATGAAAGTCAAACACATTCAAACAAAGCTAATTGAATCAAATGAAAATCAAATACATTCAACAAAGCTAATTGAATCAAATGAAAGTCAAACACATTCAAACAAAGCTAATTGAATCAAATGAAAGTCAAGCACATTTAAACAAAGCTATTTTAATCGAATGAAAGTCAATTACATTCTACAAAGCTAATTGAATCAAATGAAAGTCAAACACATTGAAACAAAGTTATTTGAATCAAATGAAAGTCAAACACATTCAAACAAAGCTATTTGAATCAAATGAGAGTCAAATACATTAAAACAAAGCTAATTAAATAAAATAAAAGACTAATATATTCTACAAAGCAAATTGAATTAAATTAAAGTCAAACACATTCAAACAAAGCTAATTGAATCAAATGAAGTTCAAACACATTCAAACAAAGATTTCGAATCAAATGAAAATACATTCTACAAAGCTAATTGAATCAAATGAAAGTCAAGCACATTCAAACAAAGCTATTTCAATCAAATGAAAGTCAAATACATTCTACAAAGCTAATTGAATTAAATTAAAGTCAAACACATTCAAACAAAGCTAATTGAATCAAATGAAAGTCAAACACATTCAAACAAAGATTTCGAATCAAATGAAAGTCAAATACATTCTACAAAGCTAATTGAATCAAATGAAAGTCAAACACATTCAAATAAAGCTATTTGAATCAAATGAAAGTCAAATACATTCTACAAAGCTAATTGAATCAAATGAAAGTCAAACACATTCAAACAAAGCTGTTTGAATCAAATGAGAGTCAAACAAATTCAAACAAAGCTAATTAAATAAAATAAAAGTAAAATACATTCTACAAAGCAAATTGAATCAAATGAAAGTCAAACACATTCAAACAAAGTCTTTTAAATCAAATGCAAGTCAAACACATTCAAAAAAAGATTTTTAATTTAAATGAAAGTCAAACACATTCAAACAAAGCTATATAAATCAAATGAAAGTGAAATGCATTCTACAAAGCAAATTGAATTAAATGAAATTCAAACACATTCAAACAAAGCTATTTGAATCAAATGATAGTAAAATACATTCTACAAAGCTAATTGAATCAATTGAAAGTCAAACACATTCAAACAAAGCTATTTGAATCAAATGAAAGTCAAATACATTCTACAAAGCTAATTGAATCAAATGAAAGTCAAACACATTCAAACAAAGCTAATTGAATCAAATGAAAGTAGAACACATTCAAACAAAGCTATTTTCATTAAATGAATGTCAAATACATTCTACAAAGCTAATTGAATCAAATGAAAGTGAAACACATTCAAACAAAGCTATTTGAAGAAAATGAAAGTCAAATACATTCTACAAAGCAAATTGAAACAAATGAAAGTCAAACACAGTCAAACAAAGTTATTTGACTCAAATGAAAGTCAAATACATTCTACAAAGCTAATTGAATCAAATGAAAGTCAAAAACATTCAAACAAAGCTATTTGAATCAAATGAAAGTCAAATACATTCTACTAAGCTAATTGGATCAAATGAAAGTCAAACACATTCAAACAAAGCTATTTGAATCAAATAAAAGTCAAATACGTTCTACAAAGCTAATTGAATCAAATAAAAGTGAAACACATTCAAACAAAGCTATTTGAGTTAAATGAGAGTAAAAAACATTCAAACAAAGTTAATTAAATCAAATAAAAGTCAAATACATTCTACAAAGCTAATTGAATCAAATGAAAGTCAAACACATTCAAACAAAGCTAATTGAATCAAATGAAAGTCAAATACATTCAATAAAGCTAATAGAATCAAATGAAAGTCAAACACATTCAAACAAAGCAAATTGAATCAAATGAAAGTCAAACACATTCAAACAAAGCTATTTTAATCAAATGAATGTCAAATATGTTCAACAAAGCTAATTGTATCAAATGAAAGTCAAACACATTAAAATAAAGCTATTTGAATCAAATGAAAGTCAAACGCATTGAAACAAAGTTATTTAAATCAAATGAAAGTGAAATGCATTCTACAAAGCTAATTGAATCAAATGAAAGTTAAACGCATTCTAACAAAGCTATTTGAATCAATGAGAGTCAAATACATTCTACAAAGCTAATTGAATCAAATGAAAGTCAAACTCATTTAAACAAAGTTATTTGACTCAAATGAAAGTCAAATACATTCTACAAAGCTAATTGAATCAAATGAAAGTCAAACACATTCAAACAAAGCTATTTGAATCAAATGAAAGTCAAACACATTCAAACAAAGATTTTGAATCAAATGAAAGTCAAATACATTCTACAAAGCTAATTGAATCAAATGAAAGTCAAACACATTCAAATAAAGCTATTTGAATCAAATGATTGTCAAATACATTCTACAAAGCTAATTGAATCAAATGAAAGTCAAACACATTCAAACAAAGCTATTTGAATCAAAGGAGAGTCAAATAAATTCAAACAAAGCTAATTAAATCAAATAAAAGTAAAATACATTCTACAAAGCTAATTAAATCAAATGAAAGTCAAACACATTCAAACAAAGCCTTTTAAATCAAATAAAAGTCAAACACATTCAAAACCAGCTTTTTAATTTAAATGAAAGTCAAACACATTCAAACAAAGCTATTTGAATCAAATGAGAGTCAAATACATTAAAACAAAGCTAATTAAATCTAATAAAAGTCTACAAAGCAAATTGATCTAAATGAAATTCAAACACATTCAAACAAAGCTATTTGAATCAAATGACAGTCAAACACATTCTACAAAGCTAATTGAATCAATTGAAAGTCAAACACATTCAAACAAAGCTATTTGAATCAAATGAAAGTCAAATAAATTCTACAAAGCTAATTGAATCAAATGAAAGTCAATCACATTCAAACAAAGCTAATTGAATCAAATGAAAGTCAAACACATTCAAACAAAGCCTTTTAAATCAAATAAAAGTCAAACACATTCAAAATAGCTTTTTAATTTAAATGAAAGTCAAACACATTCAAACAAAGCTATATAAATCAAATGAAAGGGAAAAACATTCAAACAAAGCAAATTGAATCAAATGAAATTCAATCACATTCAAACAAAGCTATTTGAATCAAATGAAAGTCAAATACATTCTACAAAGCTAATTGAATCAAATGAAACTCAAACACATTCAAACAAAGCTATTTGAATCAAATGAGAGTCAAACATGTTCAAACAAAGCTAATTAAATCAAATAAAAGTCAAATACATTCTACAAAGCTAATTGAATCAAATGAAAGTAAAAAACATTCAAACAAAGCTATTTGAATCAAATGAAAGTCAAATACATTCTACTAAGCTAATTGGATCAAATAAAAGTCAAACACATTCAAACAAAGCTATTTGAATCAAATAAAAGTCAAATACGTTCTACAAAGCTAATTGAATCAAATAAAAGTGAAACACATTCAAACAAAGCTATTTGAATTAAATGAGAGTCAAAAACATTCAAACAAAGTTAATTAAATCAAATAAAAGTCAAATACATTCTACAAAGCTAATGGAATCAAATGAAAGTCAAACACATTCAAACAAAGCTAATTGAATCAAATGAAAGTCAAATACATTCAATAAAGCTAATAGAATCAAATGAAAGTCAAACACATTCAAACAAAGCAAATTGAATCAAATGAAAGTCAAACACATTCAAACAAAGCTATTTTAATCAAATGAATGTCAAATATGTTCAACAAAGCTAATTGTATCAAATGAAAGTCAAACACATTAAAATAAAGCTATTTGAATCAAATGAAAGTCAAACGCATTGAAACACAGTTATTTAAATCAAATGAAAGTGAAATGCATTCTACAAAGCTAATTGAATCAAATGAAAGTTAAACGCATTCTAACAAAGCTATTTGAATCAATGAGAGTCAAATACATTCTACAAAGCTAATTGAATCAAATGAAAGTCAAACTCATTCAAACAAAGCTAATTGAATCAAATGAAAGTCAAATACATTCTACAAAGCTAATTGAATCAAATGAAAGTCAAACACATTCAAATAAAGCTATTTGAATCAAATGAAAGTCAAACACATTCAAACAAAGCTATTTTAATTAAATGAATGTCAAATACATTCTACAAAGCTAATTGAATTAAATGAAAGTCAAACACATTCAAATAAAGCTATTTGAATCAAATGAAAGTCAAATACATTCTACAAAGCTAATTGAATCAAATGAAAGTCAAACACATTCAAACAAAGCTATTTGAATAAAATGAGAGTCAAATAAATTAAAACAAAGCTAATTAAATCAAATAAAAGTAAAATACATTTTACAAAGCTAATTGAATCAAATGAAAGACAAACACATTCAAACAAAGCCTTTTAAATCAAATAAAAGTCAAACACATTCAAAAACAGCTTTTTAATTTAAATGAAAGTCAAACACATTCAAACAAAGCTATATAAATCAAATGAAAGTGAAATGCAATCTACAAAGCAAATTGAATCAAATGAAATTCAATCACATTCAAACAAAGCTATTTGAATCAAAAGAAAGTCAAATACATTCTTCAAAGCTAATTGAATCAAATGAAACTCAAACACATTCAAACAAAGCTATTTGAATCAAATGAGAGTCAAACATGTTCAAACAAAGCTAATTAAATCAAATAAAAGTCAAATACATTCTACAAAGCTAATTGAATCAAATGAAAGTCAAAAACATTCAAACAAAGCTATTTGAATCAAATGAAAGTCAAATACATTCAACAAAGCTAATAGAATTAAATTAAAGTCAAACACATTCAAACAAAGCTAATTGAATCAAATGAAAGTCAAACACATTCAAACAAAGATTTCGAATCCAATGAAAGTCAAATACATTCTACAAAGCAAATTGAATCAAATGAAAGTCAAACACATTCAAATAAAGCTATTTGAATCAAATGAAAGTCAAATACATTCTACAAAGCTAATTGAATCAAATGAAAGTCAAACACATTCAAACAAAGCTGTTTGAATCAAATGAGAGTCAAACAAATTCAAACAAAGCTAATTAAATAAAATAAAAGTAAAATACAGTCTACAAAGCTAATTGAATCAAATAAAAGTCAAACACATTCAAACAAAGTCTTTTAAATCAAATGAAAGTCAAACACATTCAAAAAAAGATTTTTAATTTAAATGAAAGTCAAACACATTCAAACAAAGCTATATAAATCAAATGAAAGTGAAATGCATTCTACAAAGCAAATTGAATTAAATGAAATTCAAACATATTCAAACAAAGCTATTTGAATCAAATGACAGTAAAATACATTCTACAAAGCTAATTGAATCAATTGAAAGTCAAACACATTCAAACAAAGCTATTTGAATCAAATGAAAGTCAAATACATTCTACAAAGCTAATTGAATCAAATGAAAGTCAAACAAATTCAAACAAAGCTAATTGAATCAAATGAAAGTCAAACAAATTCAAACAAAGCTAATTGAATCAAATGAAAGTCAAACACATTCAAACAAAGCTATTTTAATTAAATGAATGTCAAATACATTCTACAAAGCTAATTGAATCAAATGAAAGTGAAACACATTCAAACAAAGCTATTTGAAGAAAATGAAAGTCAAATACATTCTACAAAGCAAATTGAAACAAATGAAAGTCAAACACAGTCAAACAATGTTATTTGACTCAAATGAAAGTCAAATACATTCTACAAAGCTAATTGAATCAAATGAAAGTCAAACACATTCAAACAAAGCTATTTGAATCAAATGAAAGTCAAACACATTCAAACAAAGATTTTGAATCAAATGAAAGTCAAATACATTCTACAAAGCTAATTGAATCAAATGAAAGTCAAACACATTCAAATAAAGCTATTTGAATCAAATGAAAGTCAAATACATTCTACAAAGCTAATTGAATCAAATGAAAGTCAAACACATTCAAACAAAGCTATTTGAATCAAAGGAGAGTCAAATAAATTCAAACAAAGCTAATTAAATCAAATAAAAGTAAAATACATTCTACAAAGCTAATTGAATCAAATGAAAATCAAACACATTCAAACAAAGCCTTTTAAATCAAATAAAAGTCAAACACATTCAAAAAAAGCTTTTTAATTTAAATGAAAGTCAAACACATTCAAACAAAGCTATATAAATCAAATGAAAGGGAAAAACATTCAAACAAAGCAAATTGAATCTAATGAAATTCAATCACATTCAAACAAAGCTATTTGAATCAAATGAAAGTCAAATACATTCTACAAAGCTAATTGAATAAATTGAAAGTCAAACACATTCAAACAAAGCTAATTGAATCCAATGAAAGTCAAATACATTCAATAAAGCTAATAGAATCAAATGAAAGTCAAACACATTCAAACAAAGCAAATTGAATCAAATGAAAGTCAAACACATTCAAACAAAGCTATTTTAATCAAATGAATGTCAAATACGTTCAACAAAGCTAATTGTATCAAATCAAAGTCAAACACATTAAAATAAAGCTATTTGAATCAAATGAAAGTCAAACGCATTGAAACAAAGTTATTTAAATCAAATGAAAGTGAAATGCATTCTACAAAGCTAATTGAATCAAATGAAAGTTAAACGCATTCAAACAAAGCTATTTGAATCAAATGAGAGTCAAATACATTCTACAAAGCTAATTGAATCAAATGAAAGTCAAACTCATTCAAACAAAGCTAATTGAATCAAATGAAAGTCAAATACATTCTACAAAGCTAATTGAATCAAATGAAAGTCAAACACATTCAAATAAAGCTATTTGAATCAAATGAAAGTCTAACACATTCAAACAAAGCTATTTTAATTAAATGAATGTCAAATACATTCTACAAAGCTAATTGAATCAAATGAAAGTCAAACACATTCAAATAAAGCTATTTGAATCAAATGAAGTCAAATACATTCTACAAAGCTAATTGAATCAAATGAAAGTCAAACACATTCAAACAAAGCTATTTGAATCAAATGAGAGTCAAATAAATTCAAACAAGCTAATTGAATCAAATGAAAGTCAAACACATTCAAACAAAGCTATTTGAATCAAATGAAAGTCAAACACATTCAAACAAAGATTTTGAATCAAATGAAAGTCAAATACATTCTACAAAGCTAATTGAATCAAATGAAAGTCAAACACATTCAAATAAAGCTATTTGAATCAAATGAAAGTCAAATACATTCTACAAAGCTAATTGAATCAAATGAAAGTCAAACACATTCAAACAAAGCTATTTGAATCAAAGGATAGTCAAATAATTTCAAACAAAGCTAATTAAATCAAATAAAAGTAAAATACATTCTACAAAGCTAATTGAATCAAATGAAAGTCAAACACATTCAAACAAAGCCTTTTAAATCAAATAAAAGTCAAATACATTCAAAAAAAGCTTTTTAATTGAAATGAAAGTCAAACACATTCAAACAAAGCTATATAAATCAAATGAAAGGGAAAAACATTCAAACAAAGCAAATTGAATCAAATGAAATTCAATCACATTCAAACAAAGCTATTTGAATCAAATGAAAGTCAAATACATTCTACAAAGCTAATTGAATCAAATGAAACTCAAACACATTCAAACAAAGCTATTTGAATCAAATGAGAGTCAAACATGTTCAAACAAAGCTAATTAAATCAAATAAAAGTCAAATACATTCTACAAAGCTAATTGAATCAAATGAAAGTAAAAAATATTCAAACAAAGCTATTTGAATCAAATGAAAGTCAAATACATTCTACTAAGCTAATTGGATCAAATGAAAGTCAAACACATTCAAACAAAACTATTTAAATTAAATGAAAGTCAAATACGTTCTACAAAGCTAATTGAATCAAATAAAAGTGAAACACATTCAAACAAAGCTATTTGAATTAAATGAGAGTATAAAACATTCAAACAAAGCTAATTTAATCAAATAAAAGTCAAATACATTCTACAAAGCTAATTGAATCAAATGAAAGTCAAACACATTCAAACAAAGCTAATTGAATCAAATGAAAGTCAAATACATTCAATAAAGCTAATAGAATAAAATGAAAGTCAAACACATTCAAATAAAGCAAATTGAATCAAATGAAAGTCAAACACATTCAAACAAAGCTATTTTAATCAAATGAATGTCAAATATGTTCAACAAAGCTAATTGTATCAAATGAAAGTCAAACACATTAAAATAAAGCTATTTGAATCAAATGAAAGTCAAACGCATCGAAACAAAGTTATTTAAATCAAATGAAAGTGAAATGCATTCTACAAAGCTAATTGAATCAAATGAAAGTTAAACGCATTCTAACAAAGCTATTTGAATCAATGAGAGTCAAATACATTCTACAAAGCTAATTGAATCAAATGAAAGTCAAACTTATTCAAACAAAGCTAATTGAATCGAATGAAAGTCAAATACATTCTACAAAGCTAATTGAATCAAATGAAAGTCAAACACATTCAAACAAAGCTAATTGAATCAAATGAAAGTCAAACACATTCAAATAAAGCTATTTTAATTAAATGAATGTCAAATACATTCTACAAAGCTAATTGAATCAAATGAAAGTCAAACACATTCAAACAAAGCTATTTGAATCAAATGAAAGTCAAATACATTCTACAAAGCTAATTGAATCAAATGAAAGTCAAACACATTCAAACAAAGCTACTTGAATCAAATGAGAGTCAAATAAATTCAAACAAAGCTAATTAAATCAAATAAAAGTAAAATACATTCTACAAAGCTAATTCCATCAAATGAAAGTCAAACACATTCAAACAAAGCCTTTTAAATCAACTTAAAGTCAAACACATTCAAAAAAAGCTTTTTAATTTAAATGATAGTCAAACACATTCATACAAAGCTATATAAATCAAATGAAAGTGAAATGCATTCTACAAAGCAAATTGAATTAAATGAAATTCAAACACATTCAAACAAAGTTACTTGAATCAAATGACAGTCAAATACATTCTACAAAGCTAATTGAATCAAATGAAAGTCAAACACATTCAAACAAAATTATTTGAATCAAATGAAAGTCAAATACATTCTACAAAGCTAATTGAATCAAATGAAAGTCAAACACATTCAAACAAAGCTATTTGAATCAAATGAAAGTCAAACACATTCAAACAATGATTTTGAATCAAATGAAAGTCAAATACATTCTACAAATATAATTGAATCAAATGAAAGTCAAACACATTCAAACAAAGCTATTTGAATTAAATGAAAGTCAAATACATTCTACAAAGCTAATTGAATCAAATGAAAGTCAAACACATTTAAACAAAGCTATTTGAATCAAAGGAGAGTCAAATGAATTCAAACAAAGCTAATTAAATCAAATAAAAGTAAAATACATTTTACAAAGCTAATTGAATCAAATGAAAGTCAAACACATTCAAACAAAGCCTTTTAAATCAAATAAAAGTCAAACACATTCAAAAACAGCTTTTTAAATTAAATGAAAGTCAAACACATTCAAACAAAGCTATATAAATCAAATGAAAGTGAAATGCAATCTACAAAGCAAATTGAATCAAATGAAATTCAATCACATTCAAACAAAGCTATTTGAATCAAATGAAAGTCAAATACATTCTACAAAGCTAATTGAATCAAATGAAACTCAAACACATTCAAACAAAGCTATTTGAATCAAATGAGAGTCAAACATGTTCAAACAAAGCTAATTAAATCAAATAAAAGTCAAATACATTCTACAAAGCTAATTGAATCAAATGAAAGTTAAAAAAATTCAAACAAAGCTATTTGAATCAAATGAAAGTCAAATACATTATACTAAGCTAATTGGATCAAATGAAAGTCAAACACATTCAAAAAAGCTATTTGAATCAAATGAAAGTCAAATACGTTCTACAAAGCTAATTGAATCAAATAAAAGTGAAACACATTGAAACAAAGCTATTTGAATTAAATGAGAGTAAAAAACATTCAAACAAAGCTAATTAAATCAAATAAAAGTCAAATACATTCTACAAAGCTAATTGAATCAAATGAAAGTCAAACACATTCAAACAAAGCTAATTGAATCAAATGAAAGTCAAATACATTCAACAAAGCTAATAGAATTAAATTAAAGTCAAACACATTCAAACAAAGCTAATTGAATCAAATGAAAGTCAAACACATTCAAACAAAGATTTCGAATCAAATGAAAGTCAAATACATTCTACAAAGCTAATTGAATCAAATGAAAGTCAAACACATTCAAATAAAGCTATTTGAATCAAATGAAAGTCAAATACATTCTACTAAGCTAATTGGATCAAATGAAAGTCAAACACATTCAAACAAAACTATTTAAATTAAATGAAAGTCAAATACGTTCTACAAAGCTAATTGAATCAAATAAAAGTGAAACACATTCAAACAAAGCTATTTGAATTAAATGAGAGTATAAAACATTCAAACAAAGCTAATTTAATCAAATAAAAGTCAAATACATTCTACAAAGCTAATTGAATCAAATGAAAGTCAAACACATTCAAACAAAGCTAATTGAATCAAATGAAAGTCAAATACATTCAATAAAGCTAATAGAATAAAATGAAAGTCAAACACATTCAAATAAAGCAAATTGAATCAAATGAAAGTCAAACACATTCAAACAAAGCTATTTTAATCAAATGAATGTCAAATATGTTCAACAAAGCTAATTGTATCAAATGAAAGTCAAACACATTAAAATAAAGCTATTTGAATCAAATGAAAGTCAAACGCATCGAAACAAAGTTATTTAAATCAAATGAAAGTGAAATGCATTCTACAAAGCTAATTGAATCAAATGAAAGTTAAACGCATTCTAACAAAGCTATTTGAATCAATGAGAGTCAAATACATTCTACAAAGCTAATTGAATCAAATGAAAGTCAAACTTATTCAAACAAAGCTAATTGAATCGAATGAAAGTCAAATACATTCTACAAAGCTAATTGAATCAAATGAAAGTCAAACACATTCAAACAAAGCTAATTGAATCAAATGAAAGTCAAACACATTCAAACAAAGCTATTTTAATTAAATGAATGTCAAATACATTCTACAAAGCTAATTGAATCAAATGAAAGTCAAACACATTCAAACAAAGCTATTTGAATCAAATGAAAGTCAAATACATTCTACAAAGCTAATTGAATCAAATGAAAGTCAAACACATTCAAACAAAGCTACTTGAATCAAATGAGAGTCAAATAAATTCAAACAAAGCTAATTAAATCAAATAAAAGTAAAATACATTCTACAAAGCTAATTCCATCAAATGAAAGTCAAACACATTCAAACAAAGCCTTTTAAATCAACTTAAAGTCAAACACATTCAAAAAAAGCTTTTTAATTTAAATGATAGTCAAACACATTCATACAAAGCTATATAAATCAAATGAAAGTGAAATGCATTCTACAAAGCAAATTGAATTAAATGAAATTCAAACACATTCAAACAAAGTTACTTGAATCAAATGACAGTCAAATACATTCTACAAAGCTAATTGAATCAAATGAAAGTCAAACACATTCAAACAAAATTATTTGAATCAAATGAAAGTCAAATACATTCTACAAAGCTAATTGAATCAAATGAAAGTCAAACACATTCAAACAAAGCTATTTGAATCAAATGAAAGTCAAACACATTCAAACAATGATTTTGAATCAAATGAAAGTCAAATACATTCTACAAATATAATTGAATCAAATGAAAGTCAAACACATTCAAACAAAGCTATTTGAATTAAATGAAAGTCAAATACATTCTACAAAGCTAATTGAATCAAATGAAAGTCAAACACATTTAAACAAAGCTATTTGAATCAAAGGAGAGTCAAATGAATTCAAACAAAGCTAATTAAATCAAATAAAAGTAAAATACATTTTACAAAGCTAATTGAATCAAATGAAAGTCAAACACATTCAAACAAAGCCTTTTAAATCAAATAAAAGTCAAACACATTCAAAAACAGCTTTTTAAATTAAATGAAAGTCAAACACATTCAAACAAAGCTATATAAATCAAATGAAAGTGAAATGCAATCTACAAAGCAAATTGAATCAAATGAAATTCAATCACATTCAAACAAAGCTATTTGAATCAAATGAAAGTCAAATACATTCTACAAAGCTAATTGAATCAAATGAAACTCAAACACATTCAAACAAAGCTATTTGAATCAAATGAGAGTCAAACATGTTCAAACAAAGCTAATTAAATCAAATAAAAGTCAAATACATTCTACAAAGCTAATTGAATCAAATGAAAGTTAAAAAAATTCAAACAAAGCTATTTGAATCAAATGAAAGTCAAATACATTATACTAAGCTAATTGGATCAAATGAAAGTCAAACACATTCAAAAAAGCTATTTGAATCAAATGAAAGTCAAATACGTTCTACAAAGCTAATTGAATCAAATAAAAGTGAAACACATTGAAACAAAGCTATTTGAATTAAATGAGAGTAAAAAACATTCAAACAAAGCTAATTAAATCAAATAAAAGTCAAATACATTCTACAAAGCTAATTGAATCAAATGAAAGTCAAACACATTCAAACAAAGCTAATTGAATCAAATGAAAGTCAAATACATTCAACAAAGCTAATAGAATTAAATTAAAGTCAAACACATTCAAACAAAGCTAATTGAATCAAATGAAAGTCAAACACATTCAAACAAAGATTTCGAATCAAATGAAAGTCAAATACATTCTACAAAGCTAATTGAATCAAATGAAAGTCAAACACATTCAAATAAAGCTATTTGAATCAAATGAAAGTCAAATACATTCTACAAAGCTAATTGAATCAAATAAAAGTCAAACACATTCAAACAAAGCAGTTTGAATCAAATGAGAGTCAAACAAATTCAAACAAAGCTAATTAAATAAAATAAAAGTAAAATACAGTCTACAAAGCTAATTGAATCAAATGAAAGTCAAACACATTCAAACAAAGTCTTTTAAATCAAATGAAAGTCAAACACATTCAAAAAAAGATTTTTAATTTAAATTAAAGTCAAACACATTCAAACAAAGCTATATAAATCAAATGAAAGTGAAATGCATTCTACAAAGCAAATTGAATTAAATGAAATTCAAACACATTCAAACAAAGCTATTTGAATCAAATGACAGTAAAATACATTCTACAAAGCTAATTGAATCAATTGAAAGTCAAACACATTCAAACAAAGCTATTTCAATCAAATGAAAGTCAAATACATTCTACAAAGCTAATTGAATCAAATGAAAGTCAAACACATTCAAACAAAGCTAATTGAATCAAATGAAAGTCAAACACATTCAAACAAAGCTATTTTAATTAAATGAATGTCAAATACATTCTACAAAGCTAATTGAATCAAATGAAAGTGAAACACATTCAAACAAAGCTATTTGAAGAAAATGAAAGTCAAATACATTCTACAAAGAAAATTGAAACAAATGAAAGTCAAACACAGTCAAACAAAGTTATTTGACTCAAATGAAAGTCAAATACATTCTACAAAGCTAATTGAATCAAATGAAAGTCAAACACATTCAAACAAAGCTATTTGAATCAAATGAAAGTCAAACACATTCAAACAAAGATTTTGAATCAAATGAAAGTCAAATACATTCTACAAAGCTAATTGAATCAAATGAAAGTCAAACACATTCAAATAAAGCTATTTGAATCAAATGAAAGTCAAATACGTTCTACAAAGCTAATTGTATCAAATGAAAGTCAAACGCAATCAAATAAACCTATTTGAGTCAAATGAAAGTCAAACACATTCAAACAAAGTTGTTTAAATTAAATAAAAGTGAAATGTATTCTACAAAGCTAATTGATTCAAATGAAAGTTAAACGCATTCAAACAAAGCTATTTGAATCAAATGAGAGTCAAATACATTCTACAAAGCTAATTGAATCAAATGAAAGTCAAACACATTCAAACAAAGCTAATTGAATCAAATGAAAATCAAATACATTCAACAAAGCTAATTGAATCAAATGAAAGTCAAACACATTCAAACAAAGCTAATTGAATCAAATGAAAGTCAAGCACATTTAAACAAAGCTATTTTAATCGAATGAAAGTCAATTACATTCTACAAAGCTAATTGAATCAAATGAAAGTCAAACACATTGAAACAAAGTTATTTGAATCAAATGAAAGTCAAACACATTCAAACAAAGCTATTTGAATCAAATGAGAGTCAAATACATTAAAACAAAGCTAATTAAATAAAATAAAAGACTAATATATTCTACAAAGCAAATTGAATTAAATTAAAGTCAAACACATTCAAACAAAGCTAATTGAATCAAATGAAGTTCAAACACATTCAAACAAAGATTTCGAATCAAATGAAAATACATTCTACAAAGCTAATTGAATCAAATGAAAGTCAAGCACATTCAAACAAAGCTATTTCAATCAAATGAAAGTCAAATACATTCTACAAAGCTAATTGAATCAAATGAAAGTCAAACACATTCAAACAAAGCTATTTGAATCAAATGAGAGTCAAATACATTCAAACAATGCTAATTAAATCAAATAAAAGTCTAATACATTCTACAAAGCTAATTGAATTAAAATAAAGTCAAACACATTCAAACAAAGCTAATTGAATCAAATGAAAGTCAAACACATTCAAACAAAGATTTCGAATCAAATGAAAGTCAAATACATTCTACAAAGGTAATTGAATCAAATGAAAGTCAAACACATTCAAATAAAGCTATTTGAATCAAATGAAAGTCAAATACATTCTACAAAGCTAATTGAATCAAATGAAAGTCAAACACATTCAAACAAAGCTGTTTGAATCAAATGAGAGTCAAACAAATTCAAACAAAGCTAATTAAATAAAATAAAAGTAAAATACATTCTACAAAGCTAATTGAATCAAATGAAAGTCAAACACATTCAAACAAAGTCTTTTAAATCAAATGCAAGTCAAACACATTCAAACAAAGCTATATAAATCAAATGAAAGTGAAATGCATTCTACAAAGCAAATTGAATTAAATGAAATTCAAACACATTCAAACAAAGCTATTTGAATCAAATGATAGTAAAAATACATTCTACAAAGCTAATTGAATCAATTGAAAGTCAAACACATTCAAACAAAGCTATTTGAATCAAATGAAAGTCAAACACATTCAAACAAAGCTATTTGAATCAAATGAAAGTCAAATACATTCTACAAAGCTAATTGAATCAAATGAAAGTCAAACACATTCAAACAAAGCTAATTGAATCAAATGAAAGTAGAACACATTCAAACAAAGCTATTTTCATTAAATGAATGTCAAATACATTCTACAAAGCTAATTGAATCAAATGAAAGTGAAACACATTCAAACAAAGCTATTTGAAGAAAATGAAAGTCAAATACATTCTACAAAGCAAATTGAAACAAATGAAAGTCAAACACAGTCAAACAAAGTTATTTGACTCAAATGAAAGTCAAATACATTCTACAAAGCTAATTGAATCAAATGAAAGTCAAAAACATTCAAACAAAGCTATTTGAATCAAATGAAAGTCAAATACATTCTACTAAGCTAATTGGATCAAATGAAAGTCAAACACATTCAAACAAAGCTATTTGAATCAAATAAAAGTCAAATATGTTCTACAAAGCTAATTGAATCAAATAAAAGTGAAACACATTCAAACAAAGCTATTTGAGTTAAATGAGATTAAAAAACATTCAAACAAAGTTAATTAAATCAAATAAAAGTCAAATACATTCTACAAAGCTAATTGAATCAAATGAAAGTCAAACACATTCAAACAAAGCTAATTGAATCAAATGAAAGTCAAATACATTCAATAAAGCTAATAGAATCAAATGAAAGTCAAACACATTCAAACAAAGCAAATTGAATCAAATGAAAGTCAAACACATTCAAACAAAGCTATTTTAATCAAATGAATGTCAAATATGTTCAACAAAGCTAATTGTATCAAATGAAAGTCAAACACATTAAAATAAAGCTATTTGAATCAAATGAAAGTCAAACGCATTGAAACAAAGTTATTTAAATCAAATGAAAGTGAAATGCATTCTACAAAGCTAATTGAATCAAATGAAAGTTAAACGCATTCTAACAAAGCTATTTGAATCAATGAGAGTCAAATACATTCTACAAAGCTAATTGAATCAAATGAAAGTCAAACTCATTTAAACAAAGTTATTTGACTCAAATGAAAGTCAAATACATTCTACAAAGCTAATTGAATCAAATGAAAGTCAAACACATTCAAACAAAGCTATTTGAATCAAATGAAAGTCAAACACATTTAAACAAAGATTTAGAATCAAATGAAAGTCAAATACATTCTACAAAGCTAATTGAATCAAATGAAAGTCAAATCACATTCAAATAAAGCTATTTGAATCAAATGAAAGTCAAATACATTCTACAAAGCTAATTGAATCAAATGAAAGTCAAACACATTCAAACAAAGCTATTTGAATCAAAGGAGAGTCAAATAAATTCAAACAAAGCTAATTAAATCAAATAAAAGTAAAATACATTCTACAAAGCTAATTGAATCAAATGAAAGTCAAAGACATTCAAACAAAGCCTTTTAAATCAAATAAAAGTCAAACACATTCAAAATAGCTTTTTAATTTAAATGAAAGTCAAACACATTCAAACAAAGCTATATAAATCAAATGAAAGGGAAAAACATTCAAACAAAGCAAATTGAATCAAATGAAATTCAATCACATTCAAACAAAGCTATTTGAATCAAATGAAAGTCAAATACATTCTACAAAGCTAATTGAATCAAATGAAACTCAAACACATTCAAACAAAGCTATTTGAATCAAATGAGAGTCAAACATGTTCAAACAAAGCTAATTAAATCAAATAAAAGTCAAATACATTCTACAAAGCTAATTGAATCAAATGAAAGTAAAAAACATTCAAACAAAGCTATTTGAATCAAATGAAAGTCAAATACATTCTACTAAGCTAATTGAATCAAATAAAAGTCAAACACATTCAAACAAAGCTATTTGAATCAAATAAAAGTCAAATACGTTCTACAAAGCTAATTGAATCAAATAAAAGTGAAACACATTCAAACAAAGCTATTTGAATTAAATGAGAGTCAAAAACATTCAAACAAAGTTAATTAAATCAAATAAAAGTCAAATACATTCTACAAAGCTAATTGAATCAAATGAAAGTCAAACACATTCAAACAAAGCTAATTGAATCAAATGAAAGTCAAATACATTCAATAAAGCTAATAGAATCAAATGAAAGTCAAACACATTCAAACAAAGCAAATTGAATCAAATGAAAGTCAAACACATTCAAACAAAGCTATTTTAATCAAATGAATGTCAAATATGTTCAACAAAGCTAATTGTATCAAATGAAAGTCAAACACATTAAAATAAAGCTATTTGAATCAAATGAAAGTCAAACGCATTGAAACACAGTTATTTAAATCAAATGAAAGTGAAATGCATTCTACAAAGCTAATTGAATCAAATGAAAGTTAAACGCATTCTAACAAAGCTATTTGAATCAATGAGAGTCAAATACATTCTACAAAGCTAATTGAATCAAATGAAAGTCAAACTCATTCAAACAAAGCTAATTGAATCAAATGAAAGTCAAATACATTCTACAAAGCTAATTGAATCAAATGAAAGTCAAACACATTCAAATAAAGCTATTTGAATCAAATGAAAGTCAAACACATTCAAACAAAGCTATTTTAATTAAATGAATGTCAAATACATTCTACAAAGCTAATTGAATTAAATGAAAGTCAAACACATTCAAATAAAGCTATTTGAATCAAATGAAAGTCAAATACATTCTACAAAGCTAATTGAATCAAATGAAAGTCAAACATATTCAAACAAAGCTATTTGAATAAAATGAAAGTCAAATAAATTAAAACAAAGCTAATTAAATCAAATAAAAGTAAAATACATTTTACAAAGCTAATTGAATCAAATGAAAGACAAACACATTCAAACAAAGCCTTTTAAATCAAATAAAAGTCAAACACATTCAAAAACAGCTTTTTAATTTAAATGAAAGTCAAACACATTCAAACAAAGCTATATAAATCAAATGAAAGTGAAATGCAATCTACAAAGCAAATTGAATCAAATGAAATTCAATCACATTCAAACAAAGCTATTTGAATCAAAAGAAAGTCAAATACATTCTACAAAGCTAATTGAATCAAATGAAACTCAAACACATTCAAACAAAGCTATTTGAATCAAATGAGAGTCAAACATGTTCAAACAAAGCTAATTAAATCAAATAAAAGTCAAATACATTCTACAAAGCTAATTGAATCAAATGAAAGTCAAAAACATTCAAACAAAGCTATTTGAATCAAATGAAAGTCAAATACATTCAACAAAGCTAATAGAATTAAATTAAAGTCAAACACATTCAAACAAAGCTAATTGAATCAAATGAAAGTCAAACACATTCAAACAAAGATTTCGAATCAAATGAAAGTCAAATACATTCTACAAAGCAAATTGAATCAAATGAAAGTCAAACACATTCAAATAAAGCTATTTGAATCAAATGAAAGTCAAATACATTCTACAAAGCTAATTGAATCAAATGAAAGTCAAACACATTCAAACAAAGCTGTTTGAATCAAATGAGAGTCAAACAAATTCAAACAAAGCTAATTAAATAAAATAAAAGTAAAATACAGTCTACAAAGCTAATTGAATCAAATGAAAGTCAAACACATTCAAACAAAGTCTTTTAAATCAAATGAAAGTCAAACACATTCGAAAAAAGATTTTTAATTTAAATGAAAGTCAAACACATTCAAACAAAGCTATATAAATCAAATGAAAGTGAAATGCATTCTACAAAGCAAATTGAATTAAATGAAATTCAAACACATTCAAACAAAGCTATTTGAATCAAATGACAGTAAAATACATTCTAAAAAGCTAATTGAATCAATTGAAAGTCAAACACATTCAAACAAAGCTATTTGAATCAAATGAAAGTCAAATACATTCTACAAAGCTAATTGAATCAAATGAAAGTCAAACAAATTCAAACAAAGCTAATTGAATCAAATGAAAGTCAAACAAATTCAAACAAAGCTAATTGAATCAAATGAAAATCAAACACATTCAAACAAAGCTATTTTAATTAAATGAATGTCAAATACATTCTACAAAGCTAATTGAATCAAATGAAAGTGAAACACATTCAAAGAAAGCTATTTGAAGAAAATGAAAGTCAAATACATTCTACAAAGCAAATTGAAACAAATGAAAGTCAAACACAGTCAAACAATGTTATTTGACTCAAATGAAAGTCAAATACATTCTACAAAGCTAATTGAATCAAATGAAAGTCAAACACATTCAAACAAAGCTATTTGAATCAAATGAAAGTCAAACACATTCAAACAAAGATTTTGAATCAAATGAAAGTCAAATACATTCTACAAAGCTAATTGAATCAAATGAAAGTCAAACACATTCAAATAAAGCTATTTGAATCAAATGAAAGTCAAATACATTCTACAAAGCTAATTGAATCAAATGAAAGTCAAACACATTCAAACAAAGCTATTTGAATCAAAGGAGAGTCAAATAAATTCAAACAAAGCTAATTAAATCAAATAAAAGTAAAATACAATCTACAAAGCTAATTGAATCAAATGAAAATCAAACACATTCAAACAAAGCCTTTTAAATCAAATAAAAGTCAAACACATTCAAAAAAAGCTTTTTAATTTAAATGAAAGTCAAACACATTCAAACAAAGCTATATAAATCAAATGAAAGGGAAAAACATTCAAACAAAGCAAATTGAATCTAATGAAATTCAATCACATTCAAACAAAGCTATTTGAATCAAATGAAAGTCAAATACATTCTACAAAGCTAATTGAATAAAATGAAAGTCAAACACATTCAAACAAAGCTAATTGAATCCAATGAAAGTCAAATACATTCAATAAAGCTAATAGAATCAAATGAAAGTCAAACACATTCAAACAAAGCAAATTGAATCAAATGAAAGTCAAACACATTCAAACAAAGCTATTTTAATCAAATGAATGTCAAATACGTTCAACAAAGCTAATTGTATCAAATCAAAGTCAAACACATTAAAATAAAGCTATTTGAATCAAATGAAAGTCAAACGCATTGAAACAAAGTTATTTAAATCAAATGAAAGTGAAATGCATTCTACAAAGCTAATTGAATCAAATGAAAGTTAAACGCATTAAAACAAAGCTATTTGAATCAAATGAGAGTCAAATACATTCTACAAAGCTAATTGAATCAAATGAAAGTCAAACTCATTCAAACAAAGCTAATTGAATCAAATGAAAGTTAAATACATTCTACAAAGCTAATTGAATCAAATGAAAGTCAAACACATTCAAATAAAGCTATTTGAATGAAATGAAAGTCTAACACATTCAAACAAAGCTATTTTAATTAAATGAATGTCAAATACATTCTACAAAGCTAATTGAATCAAATGAAAGTCAAACACATTCAAATAAAGCTATTTGAATCAAATGAAGTCAAATACATTCTACAAAGCTAATTGAATCAAATGAAAGTCAAACACATTCAAACAAAGCTATTTGAATCAAATGAGAGTCAAATAAATTCAAACAAGCTAATTGAATCAAATGAAAGTCAAACACATTCAAACAAAGCTATTTGAATCAAATGAAAGTCAAACACATTCAAACAAAGATTTTGAATCAAATGAAAGTCAAATACATTCTACAAAGCTAATTGAATCAAATGAAAGTCAAACACATTCAAATAAAGCTATTTGAATCAAATGAAAGTCAAATACATTCTACAAAGCTAATTGAATCAAATGAAAGTAGAACACATTCAAACAAAGCTATTTTAATTAAATGAATGTCAAACACATTCTACAAAGCTAATTGAATCAAATGAAAGTGAAACACATTCAAACAAAGCTATTGAAGAAAATGAAAGTCAAATACATTCTACAAAGCAAATTGAAACAAATGAAAGTCAAACACAGTCAAACTAAGTTATTTGACTCAAATGAAAGTCAAATACATTCTACAAAGCTAATTGAATCAAATGAAAGTCAAACACATTCAAACAAAGCTATTTGAATCAAATGAAAGTCAAACACATTCAAACAAAGATTTTGAATTAAATGAAAGTCAAATACATTCTACAAAGCTAATTGAATCAAATGAAAGTCAAACACATTCAAATAAAGCTATTTGAATCAAATGAAAGTCAAATACATTCTACAAAGCTAATTGAATCAAATGAAAGTCAAACACATTCAAACAAAGCTATTTGAATCAAAGGATAGTCAAATAATTTCAAACAAAGCTAATTAAATCAAATAAAAGTAAAATACATTCTACAAAGCTAATTGAATCAAATGAAAGTCAAACACATTCAAACAAAGCCTTTTAAATCAAATAAAAGTCAAATACATTCAAAAAAAGCTTTTTAATTTAAATGAAAGTCAAACACATTCAAACAAAGCTATATAAATCAAATGAAAGGGAAAAACATTCAAACAAAGCAAATTGAATCAAATGAAATTCAATCACATTCAAACAAAGCTATTTGAATCAAATGAAAGTCAAATACATTCTACAAAGCTAATTGAATCAAATGAAACTCAAACACATTCAAACAAAGCTATTTGAATCAAATGAGAGTCAAACATGTTCAAACAAAGCTAATTAAATCAAATAAAAGTCAAATACATTCTACAAAGCTAATTGAATCAAATGAAAGTAAAAAATATTCAAACAAAGCTATTTGAATCAAATGAAAGTCAAATACATTCTACTAAGCTAATTGGATCAAATGAAAGTCAAACACATTCAAACAAAGCTATTTAAATTAAATGAAAGTCAAATACGTTCTACAAAGCTAATTGAATCAAATAAAAGTGAAACACATTCAAACAAAGCTATTTGAATTAAATGAGAGTATAAAACATTCAAACAAAGCTAATTTAATCAAATAAAAGTCAAATACATTCTACAAAGCTAATTGAATCAAATGAAAGTCAAACACATTCAAACAAAGCTAATTGAATCAAATGAAAGTCAAATACATTCAATAAAGCTAATAGAATAAAATGAAAGTCAAACACATTCAAATAAAGCAAATTGAATCAAATGAAAGTCAAACACATTCAAACAAAGCTATTTTAATCAAATGAATGTCAAATATGTTCAACAAAGCTAATTTTATCAAATGAAAGTCAAACACATTAAAATAAAGCTATTTGAATCAAATGAAAGTCAAACGCATCGAAACAAAGTTATTTAAATCAAATGAAAGTGAAATGCATTCTACAAAGCTAATTGAATCAAATGAAAGTTAAACGCATTCTAACAAAGCTATTTGAACCAATGAGAGTCAAATACATTCTACAAAGCTAATTGAATCAAATGAAAGTCAAACTTATTCAAACAAAGCTAATTGAATCGAATGAAAGTCAAATACATTCTACAAAGCTAATTGAATCAAATGAAAGTCAAATACACTCAAACAAAGCTAATTGAATCAAATGAAAGTCAAACACATTCAAACAAAGCTATTTTAATTAAATGAATGTCAAATACATTCTACAAAGCTAATTGAATCAAATGAAAGTCAAACACATTCAAACAAAGCTATTTGAATCAAATGAAAGTCAAATACATTCTACAAAGCTAATTGAATCAAATGAAAGTCAAACACATTCAAACAAAGCTACTTGAATCAAATGAGAGTCAAATAAATTCAAACAAAGCTAATTAAATCAAATAAAAGTAAAATACATTCTACAAAGTTAATTCCATCAAATGAAAGTCAAACACATTCAAACAAAGCCTTTTAAATCAACTGAAAGTCAAACACATTCAAAAAAAGCTTTTTAATTTAAATGATAGTCAAACACATTCATACAAAGCTATATAAATCAAATGAAAGTGAAATGCATTCTACAAAGCAAATTGAATTAAATGAAATTCAAACACATTCAAACAAAGTTATTTGAATCAAATGACAGTCAAATACATTCTACAAAGCTAATTGAATCAAATGAAAGTCAAACACATTCAAACAAAGCTATTTGAATCAAATGAAAGTCAAATACATTCTACAAAGCTAATTGAATCAAATGAAAGTCAAACACATTCAAACAAAGCTATTTGAATCAAATGAAAGTCAAACACATTCAAACAATGATTTTGAATCAAATGAAAGTCAAATACATTCTACAAATCTAATTGAATCAAATGAAAGTCAAACACATTCAAACAAAGCTATTTGAATCAAATGAAAGTCAAATACATTCTACAAAGCTAATTGAATCAAATGAAAGTCAAACACATTTAAACAAAGCTATTTGAATCAAAGGAGAGTCAAATAAATTCAAACAAAGCTAATTAAATCAAATAAAAGTAAAATACATTCTACAAAGCTAATTGAATCAAATTAAAGTCAAACACATTCAAACGAAGCCTTTTAAATCAAATAAAAGTCAAACACATTCAAAAACAGCTTTTTAATTTAAATGAAAGTCAAACACATTCAAACAAAGCTATATAAATCAAATGAAAGTGAAATGCAATATTCAAAGCAAATTGAATCAAATGAAATTCAATCACATTCAAACAAAGCTATTTGAATCAAATGAAAGTCAAATACATTCTACAAAGCTAATTGAATCAAATGAAACTCAAACACATTCAAACAAAGCTATTTGAATCAAATGAGAGTCAAACATGTTCAAACAAAGCTAATTAAATCAAATAAAAGTCAAATACATTCTACAAAGCTAATTGAATCAAATGAAAGTCAAAAAAATTCAAACAAAGCTATTTGAATCA
Organism: Chenopodium quinoa; assembly: GCF_001683475.1. Lineage (NCBI taxonomy): Eukaryota > Viridiplantae > Streptophyta > Magnoliopsida > Caryophyllales > Amaranthaceae > Chenopodium > Chenopodium quinoa. The sequence goes on along the minus strand of NW_018743983.1, from coordinate 29,039 downwards.
AATGAAAGTCAAATACATTCTACTAAGCTAATTGGATCAAATGAAAGTCAAACACATTCAAAAAAGCTATTTGAATCAAATGAAAGTCAAATACGTTCTACAAAGCTAATTGAATCAAATAAAAGTGAAACACATTCAAACAAAGCTATTTGAATTAAATGAGAGTAAAAAACATTCAAACAAAGCTAATTAAATCAAATAAAAGTCAAATACATTCTACAAAGCTAATTGAATCAAATGAAAGTCAAACACATTCAAACAAAGCTAATTGAATCAAATGAAAGTCAAATACATTCTACAAAGCTAATTGAATCAAATGAAAGTCAAACACATTTAAACAAAGCTATTTGAATCAAAGGAGAGTCAAATAAATTCAAACAAAGCTAATTAAATCAAATAAAAGTAAAATACATTTTACAAAGCTAATTGAATCAAATGAAAGTCAAACACATTCAAACAAAGCCTTTTAAATCAAATAAAAGTCAAACACATTCAAAAACAGCTTTTTAATTTAAATGAAAGTCAAACACATTCAAACAAAGCTATATAAATCAAATGAAAGTGAAATACAATCTACAAAGCAAATTGAATCAAATGAAATTCAATCACATTCAAACTAAGCTATTTGAATCAAATGAAAGTCAAATACGTTCTACAAAGCTAATTGAATCAAATGAAACTTAAACCCATTCAAACAAAGCTATTTGAATCAAATGAGAGTCAAAACATGTTCAAACAAAGCTAATTAAATCAAATGAAAGTGAAATGCAATCTACAAAGCAAATTGAATCAAATGAAATTCAATCACATTCAAACAAAGCTAATTGAATCAAATGAAAGTCAAATACATTCAACAAAGCTAATAGAATTAAATTAAAGTCAAACACATTCAAACAAAGCTAATTGAATCAGATGAAAGTCAAACACATTCAAACAAAGATTTCGAATCAAATGAAAGTCAAATACATTCTACAAAGCTAATTGAATCAAATGAAAGTCAAACACATTTAAACAAAGCTATTTGAATCAAAGGAGAGTCAAATAAATTCAAACAAAGCTAATTAAATCAAATAAAAGTAAAATACATTTTACAAAGCTAATTGAATCAAATGAAAGTCAAACACATTCAAACAAAGCCTTTTAAATCAAATAAAAGTCAAACACATTCAAAAACAGCTTTTTAATTTAAATGAAAGTCAAACACATTCAAACAAAGCTATATAAATCAAATGAAAGTGAAATACAATCTACAAAGCAAATTGAATCAAATGAAATTCAATCACATTCAAACTAAGCTATTTGAATCAAATGAAAGTCAAATACGTTCTACAAAGCTAATTGAATCAAATGAAACTTAAACCCATTCAAACAAAGCTATTTGAATCAAATGAGAGTCAAACATGTTCAAACAAAGCTAATTAAATCAAATGAAAGTGAAATGCAATCTACAAAGCAAATTGAATCAAATGAAATTCAATCACATTCAAACAAAGCTAATTGAATCAAATGAAAGTCAAATACATTCAACAAAGCTAATAGAATTAAATTAAAGTCAAACACATTCAAACAAAGCTAATTGAATCAGATGAAAGTCAAACACATTCAAACAAAGATTTCGAATCAAATGAAAGTCAAATACATTCTACAAAGCTAATTGAATCAAATGAAAGTCAAACACATTCAAATAAAGCTATTTGAATCAAATGAAAGTCAAATACATTCTACAAAGCTAATTGAATCAAATGAAAGTCAAACACATTCAAACAAAGCTGTTTGAATCAAATGAGAGTCAAACAAATTCAAACAAAGCTAATTAAATAAAATAAAAGTAAAATACAGTCTACAAAGCTAATTGAATCAAATGAAAGTCAAACACATTCAAACAAAGTCTTTTAAATCAAATGAAAGTCAAACACATTCAAAAAAAGATTTTTAATTTAAATTAAAGTCAAACACATTCAAACAAAGCTATATAAATCAAATGAAAGTGAAATGCATTCTACAAAGCAACTTGAATTAAATGAAATTCAAACACATTCAAACAAAGCTATTTGAATCAAATGACAGTAAAATACATTCTACAAAGCTAATTGAATCAATTGAAAGTCAAACACATTCAAACAAAGCTATTTCAATCAAATGAAAGTCAAATACATTCTACAAAGCTAATTGAATCAAATGAAAGTCAAACACATTCAAACAAAGCTAATTGAATCAAATGAAAGTCAAACACATTCAAACAAAGCTATTTTAATTAAATGAATGTCAAATACATTCTACAAAGCTAATTGAATCAAATGAAAGTGAAACACATTCAAACAAAGCTATTTGAAGAAAATGAAAGTCAAATACATTCTACAAAGCAAATTGAAACAAATGAAAGTCAAACAAAGTTATTTGACTCAAATGAAAGTCAAATACATTCTACAAAGCTAATTGAATCAAATGAAAGTCAAACACATTCAAACAAAGCTATTTGAATCAAATGAAAGTCAAACACATTCAAACAAAGATTTTGAATCAAATGAAAGTCAAATACATTCTACAAAGCTAATTGAATCAAATGAAAGTCAAACACATTCAAATAAAGCTATTTGAATCAAATGAAAGTCAAATACATTCTACTGAGCTAATTGAATCAAATGAAAGTCAAACACATTTAAACAAAGCTATTTGAATCAAAGGAGAGTCAAATAAATTCAAACAAAGCTAATTAAATCAAATAAAAGTAAAATACATTCTACAAAGCTAATTGAATCAAATGAAAGTCAAACACATTCAAACAAAGCCTTTTAAATCAAATAAAAGTCAAACACATTCAAAAAAGCTTTTTAATTTAAATGAAAGTCAAACACATTCAAACAAAGCTATATAAATCAAATGAAAGGGAAAAACATTCAAACAAAGCAAATTGAATCAAATGAAATTCAATCACATGAAAAACAAAGCTATTTGAATCAAATGAAAGTCAAATACATTCTACAAAGCTAATTGAATCAAATGAAACTCAAACACATTCAAACAAAGCTATTTGAATCAAATGAGAGTCAAACATGTTCAAACAAAGCTAATTAAATCAAATAAAAGTCAACTACATTCTACAAAGCTAATTGAATCAAATGAAAGTCAAAAACATTCAAACAAAGCTATTTGAATCAAATGAAAGTCAAATACATTCTACTAAGCTAATTGGATCAAATGAAAGTCAAACACATTCAAACAAAGCTATTTGAATCAAATAAAAGTCAAATACGTTCTACAAAGCTAATTGAATCAAATAAAAGTGAAACACATTCAAACAAAGCTATTTGAATTAAATGAGAGTCAAAAACATTCAAACAAAGTTAATTAAATCAAATAAAAGTCAAATACATTATACAAAGCTAATTGAATCAAATGAAAGTCAAACACATTCAAACAAAGCTAATTGAATCAAATGAAAGTTAAATACATTCAATAAAGCTAATAGAATCAAATGAAAGTCAAACACATTCAAACAAAGCAAATTGAATCAAATGAAAGTCAAACACATTCAAACAAAGCTATTTTAATCAAATGAATGTCAAATATGTTCAACAAAGCTAATTGTATCAAATGAAAGTCAAACACATTAAAATAAAGCTATTTGAATCAAATGAAAGTCAAACGCATTGAAACAAAGTTATTTAAATCAAATGAAAGTGAAATGCATTCTACAAAGCTAATTGAATCATGTTTGGGGGTTTTCTATGTGTCCTTCGGGAGAGTTACAATTTCCTAGCAGACTTCCTTATTACGCCCGTACCTGCACCTAGCAGACTTCCTTCTTACGCCTGTACCTGCACAAGTAACGGAGACTCCGGATGGGGGGTGGGAGTTCCGCCTCCGAAGATTAAGTTAGTATCTTTTCGAAGTGGAATAAGAACAGTAAAAGCTTCTCGGTTCGAGAGCGTTTCAGTAGGTTTTGGCTTTGTTTGGTTTTTTTGTGGTTGCAATTAATGTATAGGTCATAAATGAGGTCTACCCTTACTATTTATAGTAAGGGAGAACTGTACCTCAATTAGGGTATAAGGGACACGTGTCTGCAAAGGAATTGAGCCTTTGCAGACCGCTGAAAGATTGACACGTGTCAAGCCTTTATTGGGCCACGTGTCTTAGGGTATTTTCACCCTAAACATCTGCCCCTCACAGGTGAGATGTGGCAAACTCACGTGTCATCTGTGACAGACGTAGGGTGCATGGGGTAAGTGACGGTTCGTCTGCTTCCCCCTTCTTTTGAATTTCAAATTTTTGTGCAGAAGGTGACTGTTCGCCTTCTGCCTCTTTCTATAAGTAGGGTGGCTACCTCTTTCCTCCGCACTTTTTATTTTCAAAAATTTCCTAAGCTCTGATACCGGCTGCTTCTTTCAAGACTTTCGAGCATCCGGTTTTCGCAAGAACTTGACATCTGCCTTCCGGCTGAGTGCGGATTTAGTAAGGTACCATCTGCGTTCTCCCTCTTTTTGCCCCTAGATTAAGGACCTCACTCGGCATTTTGCCGCCTGGGTATATTTTGTCCAAAATTTCTGAATTACCCCTACCTCATCCGGGATTTCCCGTGTGAGGTTTTTGAAATATTTCCCTAGTTGTAAAATGCCCTCATCCGTCATTTTGCCGCATGGGGCTGGCTTGGGACAAGTCCAAAAATCCCCCTCATCCGGCGTTTTGCCGTCTGGAATGTTTAATACACTCCCATCCGGCATTGTGCCGCATGGGACCCCTTTGAGCCAACTTTGTTTTTATTCAGACTAGTCATAAGTAACCCCATCCGGCCTTTAGCCGTATGGGGGTGGTTTGATCAACTTTGCTTTCAAACATCTTTCAAATTGCCCCCATCCGGCATTTAACCGTATGGGGGTAGTTTGAGCAGCCTTGGCTTTTTCTCAAACATCATTCAAATTGCCCCCATCCGGCATTTAACCGTATGGGGGTAGTTTGAGCAGCCTTGGCTTTTTCTCAAACATCATTCAAATTGCCCCCATCCGGCATTTAACCGTATGGGGGTAGTTTGAGCAGCCTTGGCTTTTTCTCAAACATCATTCAAATTGCCCCCATCCGGCATTTAACCGTATGGGGGTCGTTTGAGCAGCCCTGGCTTTTTCTCAAAGATACAAATAGCCCCCATCCGGCTTTTAACCGTATGGGGGTCGTTTGAGCAGCCTTGGCTCAAAACTGTTTCAAATTGCCCCCATCCGGCTTTTAACCGTATGGGGGTTGTTTGAGCAGCCTCGGCTTTTTCTCAAACATACAAATAGCCCCCATCCGGCTTTTACCCGTATGGGGGTCGTTTGAGATTCCTTGGCTCAAACTTTGTTTCAAATTGCCCCCATCCGGCTTTTAACCGTATGGGGGTCGTTTGAGCAGCCTTGGCTTTTTCTCAAACGTTGTTTAAATTGTCCCCATCCGGCATCTAACCGTATGGGGGTTGTTTGAGCAGCCTTTAGCTTTTTCTCAAACATACAAATAGCCCCCATCCGGCTTTTAACCGTATGGGGGTCGTTTGAGCAATTTCCAGCCCATCTCTGCTATCCCTCATCCGGGACTCCACCGCTTGGGGGGCTTTTAAATGAGCTTCCAATTAAACATGTCTGATCTATTTTTCTTTATTTCAGCTTCAAACACATTCGGAGATTTCCGCCTGTGTAGGTTTCAAGCCACCATCTCAGCAAATTCCAACCTCCAAAGGTACCGTCTGCACCCTTTTTCAATTCTTTTTGTTAATTTTCCGGTTGCATAGATAGGATATGGACCCTTCAATTATACACTCGGCACAGTTTACGACTGCTGTCAGGCGGTCACCAGGCATGGCTGAGTCTAGGACTAGGACTGCCGTCTGGGGGTATTTGGGCGAACCTTCACCTACCTCGAATCCGACCGTCTCTGTTCATGTGCAAGACAGAATGGCTCGGATAAGATGGACGGCAGTTGACCCGGATTACAAATCCGACGACGCAGCCGAAGATCCGGCTGATCCCAGAAACGAGGACCAGACGGCAGGACCGTCTGGTGAAATTCCTTTGGAAGAAACCCTGGGGACTCGTCAAGATTCCCCGAGTGGTCCGAGCACACCGGGTGATAGCATATTAGAAGACTCTGATTCTAATGCCGAAGGATCCGGCGATGAATCTGCTGGAGAAGGGTCTGGGTCCGAATCTGAAGCCCCTGCACAGGAGGCTGAGCCTATTGTTGAGGAGGCCTACAAATGGCCGGCTAAGGGGGATCCGACTGACATGACCATGTCTGCAAGAGACGTGGTCACCCTTACTGCAACCCTTCCTGCCTTTCTTTTTAAAAGGAAACCAGTTGGGAAGGACTGGGAAATAAGAGTCTCGCCTGTTAATGCAACCGTCGTATGGGCGGACGACTTGGACCATGCCGATGATTTTTTCGGCTGTTATGAGGCGGCATTCAAAGCAGGCCTCCGGTTCCCCCTTCACCCCTGCATCAAGGACATATTGCTGGGGTATGACTTGGGCGTATGGCAATTGACTCCTAACTCTTGGGTCAATATTTTTGGGGTACATTGCCGCGTGTGAGCTGCAGGAGGTAAACCCCAGTTGGGAGGCCTTTGCACACATGCATTACCTCAGCCGGGCTCCGGGTGGGTGGAATGCCATGTACACCCTTACCACCAACCAAGAATACATGATGACTTTGAAGAAGCCATCAAAGTGGACCAACTGGAAGAGCAAATTTTATGTCGTCTCTTCTCCTTCCACTTCCCTAAATCACCGGCTGCGGCGGTATAATAAGCACCCGGCATTACTGGGCAAAAAATGCGCGCTCCCGAAAGTGCCGTCTGAGGCCTGGGACCAAATAATGGAGACGGGTCTCTTCCTCAAAACGACCCATCTGATGGAGGACGGTAGTGAAATCATCGTCCCAAAGTTCTGGGTACCCCTCCCGGAATGGTTAAGGGACGAGTCCTTCTTGTCCCTTTCCAATCTAAGTTCAATGTTTAAAAAGAGTAGGTTCATTAACCCATCCGGTATTCTGACACCTGATTATGCGTACACGCTCTAACTCGAATTTCCCTTTTTTGCAGGTAAAGCTATAAGAATGGTGCCTCCTGAAAAGACACCTGCCTTCTCAGCTATTGAGCTGAGAAAGAAGCAAATCGAAGAGAAGAAGGCGGCACTGGCCGCCAAGAATGGAGTAAAACCTCTTCCATTTCTTACCGGATGACATATGATCTGCCTTTGTTTCTAACTGATTGCTTTGTTTTGACTATTTTCAGGGTGGAACCCAAGGCATGCCAAAATCACTAGCAAGCATGCACAAAAGATCGGCTGGTGTGATACCCCAGCCGGCTTCAAAAGCTCCAAGGCTGCCGGGTCCACCTTTGGCAGCTAGTCCTGCAAAGAGGACGTCTGACCCTGCCAGGCCAACCACTGCAGGGAAGAGCCTGCAGCTAACGCCGAGTGCTTCGGCGGGCCAGACCCGGATGGGATCTGGCTCAGATGCGGCTGGGGGGGATGGCACCCCACAGCCTGTACAAGGTAAAACCTCTGCCTTTGACCCCCCCTGGCCGCTTGGGCATATGAGAGTCAAAATTCAAGCAAGCCAGTCTGGGGGCTCCTCTGGCAGCCGCATGAATATAGGCGGCGCCTATGCCCAGTATCTGACAGATAACCCTTCCTTTGCAGATGACTCTACCATCCGGCCCGACTACAACCAATACGCCAAGAGAATGGTCAAGACTCTGACCCGTTCTGAAAAGGAGGCGGTGCCGGCTGTACACCAGGTTAACCTGGATCGCATCAACTCTCTTCTTGCTGAGGTAAATAACCCGAATGCCCTATGCTTGTCTCAAGCTCTGCTTTTGCCGGATGAGTAGTAATTATCATCATTAGTTCTAACTCCTTTTCCGGTTGGTACCATAGGTGATGCTGAGAGTGGACGGGCTCCGAGTCCCCTTGCGTAAAAATCAAGAGGAGGTAAGAGACGCTCAGAAGCGTGCCCTTGACCTAATTGACGTTAGTCAATTTCACAGTATTAAATATGATTTGGCAACTAAAGAGAGAGAGTTGCAACAGGAGGAATTACTGAAAGAGGCTGTGCTGGCTGGGGATGAGGCCAAGAAGAAAGTTGATGAACTTGAGCTCAAGGTCAAGGACCTCCAGGCTGATCTCAGAGCTCTGGAAGGGGCTGACAAGGAAAATGCCAACCTCCGCCAGAAGAACAGCGAGCTGACTGTCCAACTCACTAATATTCAGGCGGCCCACAAAAAGGAGCTGAACGAGGAACTCAGCCGCCTGATTACAGAGAATGAAGCCGACTGCGAGGAGCGCATGAAGCTGGCTTGGGACCTCATCCATCCGAACTCTGACTTTGACTATTTCAACCTCCGTTACTTGTATGCTTCTGAAGTTTATGAAGCTCGAGTTCTCGGCACTCCTGCCCCTCCTCCTTTCGACGAGTGGGCTGAGAAGGGGTTAGGGTCAGAGCCGGATGGGGTGCCAATGGGAAACCAGCCGGAGCAGCTGCAGGAGCAGACGGCTGAGAACTCAGGTTGGGCAAGCTCAAGGGTTGGAGCAGCCTCAGCAACAAGAGCAACAGCAAGATTGATATTTTCTTTCTTTTTTTACCGGCCTGCGTGCCGTGTATTTTCGATGTATCTTTCCCGGACAGGGGTCCGGCTAACATTTCAATTAATCTATTAACCGACACAGTCGGGTTTTCTATCTATTATTTGCAATTTTTTTTATATGCATTTTTTTTTATATGCATTTTTACAAGTATTTCAGCCGTTCTATATATGCCGGATGAAGAAGAGATACCACAATATGCCCCTGAAATGGCTACCTGTTTACCCCAACAGTAGACAGGCAGTCGTTTCATGGTAGCCGGATGGGGGGTCAGTGACTGACCTAACCTTGCCCCGTCTGGTACAATTATATATAGGATGGGATGTAAAACCGTTTAGGTGGTTACGGTGGCCCATTAGGAATTTCATTTTTCCGGATGGACCTCTTTTGGGTCCTTGCCGGATGAATGCTAGATGCAAAGGATCATCTCTAACGGCTGCAAAAAATTTTGACAAATGCCGTTGAGTTATTGGATCGCTAGAACAATGTTCCACCCAGAAGGGAGCTGTTCTCTCCAGTGATTCACCCGGATAGACCTCTTTTGGGTCCTTGCCGGATGAATCTCAGATGCAAAGGATCATTTCTAACGGCTGCAAATCGTTTTAGACAAACGCCGTTTGAGTTATGGGATCGCTAGAACAATGTTCCACCCAGAAGGGAGCTGTTCTCTTCAGTGATTCACCCGGATGGGTGTCACCGGATGACTGCTCTTTTTGGAGCAGTGGTTTTAACAAGTGTTCTTCCGTCTGTGTTCTTGCACTAGACAGGTGCAAATACAATTGTATGAATGGAAATTATATGCTTTCACATTTCAATCCTTAGAAGTAGTACTTTTTCAAGTTATCTACATTCCAGGTACGAGGCAGCCGCATTCCGTCTGGGGTTTCCAGACGGTATGTGTCGTTTCTAACTTCTTCAAAAATCCGGTAGGGTCCCTCCCAGTTTGGGGTCAGTTTCCCTTGTTCGTATGCCCTACCAGTTGCTTCAAGCTTTCGTAATACAAAATCTCCAACTTTGAGGGGGCGTTTAAGCACCTTTTTGTTGTAGGCCCTCGTCATTCGAAGGCGGTAGATTTCATGACGCAAGGCGACGTTGCCCCTTCTTTCTGGAAGAGTATCCAGAGACAGGCGCATGGCTTCCCAATTTGCCCCTTCATCATACAACATAATTCGAAGTGTTGGCTCATATAATTCAATGGGAAGCACCGCCTCTGTGCCATATGCCATAAGGAATGGAGTTTCACCGGTTGACCCCTTCTCAGTAGTTCTGATGGACCAAAGAACGTGAGTTAACTCTTCTGCCCAAAGCCCGCCTGCCTTCTCGATCTTTTTCTTTATGCCGCCTAAGATGAGCTTGTTGAAAGCTTCAACTTGACCGTTTGCTTGCGGACGGCCAACGGATGCAAAGTAGTAGGAAATCCCTTGGTCTTGCAACCAAGTCTTTAGGACAGGCGTTTCGAACTGGGGGCCATTGTCAAAGACCATTGACATTGGTACACCGAACCGGGTGATGACATTTCTCCAAATGAAGGAGATGACATCCTTAGTTTTGATGCCCTTTACCGCCTCGGCCTCAACCCACTTGGTGAAGTAATCAACAGCCACTAAAATGTATCTTCTGCCGCCTGGGGCAGGAGTGTATGGCCCCAAAATATCCATGCCCCATTTTGCAAAGGGAATTGGGATGTGAATAGCTGTCATATCAGTTGCCGGCTGCCTTATCAGCCGGCCGAACCTCTGGCACTTGTCGCATCTTTTCACCAGATCTAATGCATCCGCCTCTAGTGTAGGCCAAAAGTATCCTTGGCGCCGGGTTCTTTTGGCGAGGGTCCTCCCGCCAATGTGAGATCCACAGAAGCCGGCGTGGAGATCTTCCAGTATTTCCTTGCCCCGTTCTGGGGTAACACACTTGAATAGCGGCTGCAAGTAACCCTTCCGAAACAGTTCACCCTTGTGCATTGCGAAGCTTAATGCTCGTCTTTTAAGAGCAGCTGCTTCGGATGAGGTTTCCGGTAGAGTGCCGTCTTCCAAGTAATTCCGGATGGGATCCATCCATGTGGAGCTTCAATCTAGAAGTCCAATGGGGTCATGTTCAATGCTTTTCTTTTCCATGACTTCCCAGAAGACTGATCTAGGCGTATCACATGTGGCGGAGGATGCAAGTTTGGATAGTGCATCCGCCTGATTATTCTCGGATCTGGGTACTTGACTTAGGTTGAATTCATCAAATGCCCCAGCCTCCTCTTTGACCGCCTGCAGATACATAATCATCACCGGATGGGTGGCCTCGTAGTCACCGTTGTACTGGCTAACGATGAGTTGGGAATCTGAGCAGGCATCAACTTTCCTTGCCCCGACCGCCTTACACATGCGGATACCGGCTAGCAGGGCCTCGTATTCAGCTTCATTATTCGAAGCTTGAAACTTGAATCGTAGAGCGTACTCGTATTTGTCCCCCTCCGGAGAGTGAATAATTACACCCGCTCCGCAACCATTCAGCGTAGAGCTCCCGTCTACATAAACCCTCCAAACTTCATCAGTTTTATCCGGCTGTATTGGCCTTGTCATTTCAACAATGAAGTCGGCAAACGCCTGACCCTTCACTGCTCGCCTGGGTTCGAAAGTGATTTCTAAGCCTTGGATTTCCACAGCCCATTTAATCATTCTTCCGGATGACTCTAAAGTGGTCATAGGCCTTTTGAGCGGCTGATCAGTGTAAACGGTCACCGGATGTGCTAAAAAATACGGTTTCAACCGCTTGACTGCTTTGAACAAAGCCAGACCGAATTTTTCGATCATGGAATAACGAAGTTCAGCATTCCGGAGGACATGGCTTATAAAGTATACCGGGAGCTGATTACCGTCTCTCTCAACAAGGAGGACAGCGCTCAAGGAGTGATCCGAGACGGCCAGGTACATGTAGAGAGCCTCCTGGGGTAGGGGACTCGCCAATCTTGGCAAAGAATGCAGGTGTTGCTTCAGCCGTTGAAATGCCGCCTCAGCCTCTTCACCCCATTCAAACCTTGACCTCTTTTTGATTGCTTGAAAGAAATACAGGCACTTGTCACCTGACCGGCTGAGGAATCTCCCCAGTGCCGCCAGGCAACCGGTAAGCTTTTGAGCCTCCCTGACGGTACGTGGCGACTGCATGTCAATCACCGCCTGTACTTTGTCCGGATTGGCTTCTATGCCCCTCTGATCAATCAAAAATCCAAGAAACTTCCCGGACTCAACTCCAAAGACGCATTTTTTAGGATTTAACATGACTTTATGTCGTCTGAGGGTGGTGAGAGTTTCTCGGAGGTCGGCTAGATGATTCGCCTGCAGCTTTGATTTGACAATCATGTCATCAATGTACACCTCCACGTTCCTTCCAATCTGATCATAAAAGACCGAGTTCATCATTCGCTGGAAAGTAGCAGGCGCATTCTTCAACCCAAACGGCATCACCTTGTAGCAATATAGCCCTTGATCTGTGACGAAAGCCGTCTTCTCTTGGTCTTTCTTCCACAAGGGTATCTGATGGAAGCCGGAATAGGCGTCCATGAAACTCATCAGGGCATGGCCGGCTGTAGAGTCTACCAAATGATCTATCTTTGGAAGCGGGTAGCTATCCTTTGGACAAGCCCTGTTGAGGTCCGTGTAATCTACACACATCCGCCAGGTTCCATTCGGCTTTTTCACAAGGACGACATTGGCTACCCAATCCGGGTAGTAACATTGCCGGATGAATCCAGCATCCAAGAGTTTCTTGACCTCGGTTGCTGCCGCCTGGGACCTTTCCTCGCCATGGTTCCGTTTCTTTTGCCTGACCGGCTTCTTCTTAGGATCCACAGCGAGTCTATGTACAGCAAGATCCGGACTTACACCCGGCATCTCTTCTACTTCAAAGGCAAACACATCTTTGAACTCCTTCAGCAAAAGGAGCAAACCTGATCCCAAACTTTCAAACGCAGCCGTTCCAACCTTGACGGTTCTGTCTGGCCGACTGTCTTCAAGGACAACATCAATTATTTCTCCTGCCGGCTGAGGGCGAAGGACGTTTGTCCTCTCCCCGGACAGTGATTGCTATTGTTTCTCCTTCACAGGCGCCAGTTGGTCCGCCTTCCTCTTTTTACCGGCTGGCTTTGTAGTCGGTAAGCTTTGATCACAGTCGTCAAGTTCAACAATTTCTTTCTCTTGACCGCCTGTGTCAAGCGTTGGTTTGATGTCCGAGAGGTAACACTCTCTCGCCATCTTTTGGTCCCCACTCAAGGAACCGACTGTGCCATCATCCCTTTCAAACTTTATCAACATTAGAGATGGGATGATGACTGCCTTTGAGAGGTTAAGGGTTGGACGGCCAATAATCAGATTGTAGGCAGTCAGCTCTTTTACAACAAGAAACTTGACAACCATATGCCGGCCCTTACCCTTCTCTCCGAACCGGATGGGTAGATCAATCATGCCCACCGGATGTACTACTCCTCCCCCAAAACCTACAAGAGGGTATGAAGCCGGAAGCATGCTACTGGGCTTATACTTGAGTTTCTCCAAGCACCGGTAGCTGATGAGGTCGGATGAGCTCCCGGTATCAATCAAGATCCGGCCAACTCTTTGATTGGCGATTTTGCACTCGATGACTATGGGGTCATCATGAGGCCGCCTGACCTCACCCCTATCTCTCTCGGAGATGTTAACTTCCGAAAATGAATATTCAGACGACTGGCCCTCATCCACCGAGTTGACCAGTTTCCGAATGTTGTCTTTTGTGCCCCGAATGGTAGGCCCACCTCCCGCAAATCCACCGGCTATGGTCAGGATGGTTTCCTCATCCGTATCCGATTGAGTAGCCGTCTTCTTTGGGGGTGGTCCTCTTGCTTGTTTAGGTGTACCCCTTGACTTGGAAAGATAAGATTTGAGAGCCCCCTCATCAGCGAGCCGGTCGAAGAGCCGCCTGAGGCTAAAGCAACCCTCAGTGTCGTGGCCAATTTCCTCGTGAAAAAGACAATATTTGCTCTTATCCCGGGCGCTTAAAGGACTCTTCATAGGAGACGGTTTTTCAAGATTCAACCGGTCCTTTACTTCGTTGAGAATGGAGGCACAGTCCTTGTTGAACTCGTACTTTGGCACATACGGATCCGACCTCTTCCTTTTCTGGAAAGGTTGTCCGGATGAGTCTGCCGCCCATACCCCCTTTCTCTTGTCTTCCTTTTTGGCCGACTGGGTGGGCCGATTCTCTTTTTTATCGGATCTTTTGTAATCCGTTGGAAGTTTAACAGCACACAATTCCACTGCCTGAATGTAGGCCTCCGCCTTCATGAGTGCCTCGTGAAGAGTGGAGACCCTCTTCCTAACCAAGTCAAACTTAAAAGTTGATCCATCTTTTAAGCCTTTGAAGAAATCAGTATAGGCAACGTCATCAGACAATCCATGGATTTGGATCCTCATCAGGTTAAACCGCCTGACATATGACCGGAGCCCCTCTTTGTCTCCCTATTGTATTGCCCCTAGATCAAGGCTTGTTTTCTTGGCAGGGATGTTCATAGAAAAGTTGGACGTAAACCAGTAGGCCAAGGTCCTGAAATTATTGATGCATCCGGCTGGGAGGTTACCAAACCAACGTTGAGCAATCCCTTTCAACGTAGCCGGGAAGCACCGGCACCATGCGGCATCATCCAAACCCTGCAAATACATCAGGTTGGTGTATGCCATAAGGTGATCTTCCGGGTTGGTGGTACCGTCGTAGGCGCCTACCAACACGTTTTTGATTTTAGACGGCTGGGTCATCTCGGTGATTTCTCTGGAGAACGCCGTTGGCTGTTCCTTAAGGTTGAGCAGCCGGAGCTGCCAGTCCATAGGCTGGACGGGCGACTGATGCTGCCCCCCGAAAATACCTGCCTGTGCATAGGGGGATCCAAAGGGCGTATACGGTGTTCCATGCACTTCCGGTTGGATTATATGGGGGCCGGATCGAGCGGAAACCTCGCTCGTCCGGCTGTCATTGTTTGTTCTCGAGTGCCTTCCTGAGGTGACATTGAAGCTGTCTCGAAAGGTCGATGTTGATGCCGACTCGGATCGCTGAGTCTTTTTATCTTGGATGAGCGTCCGGGCATCAGAATAGACTTTCTTGGTTCCATCCGGCTGAATGTGCCGGACGGGCTTTCTGACTCCATCTATAGGAGTGTGCATCTTTGAGAAATCAAAGAGCCTAGCTGGCATGTTTGACTTCGGATGTGGGGTAGATGCTCTACCCTTTACTGTTTTGGCTGTCTTTTTACCGTGACGCCTTTCTTCCGCCTGACCCTTACGGGGGCCGGCTGTGGAGTCCAGAAGGCCTTTGATCTCTCCTTTGAAGCTCATCATCATATTCATGAGCTCATCTCTTGAGACTGGGGAGTCTCCAGCGGTAGAGGTTAACCCAAGCGGCCCCCTAGTTGGCTTGCTAGGAGCCGCCTGGTTCCCTTCCCGTTCTCTCTTATCTTTGGAACAGGTGTTCTTGGTCCTCAAAGAGCCATCCGCAGCAGTGTAGGCTTCCAAGTCATAGTTATCGGCTGTATCTTGGTCCGAATGGACCTCAACCTCCCCAGTAGGCAGATTGCCTTTACCAGGTAGTATAGGCTCAGATGTCATCTAGAAAGTACTCTCCCCACAGACGCCGCCAGATGTTTGGGGGTTTTCTATGTGTCCTTCGGGAGAGTTACAATTTCCTAGCAGACTTCCTTCTTACGCCTGTACCTGCACCTAGCAGACTTCCTTCTTACGCCTGTACCTGCACAAGTAACGGAGACTCCGGATGGGGGGTGGGAGTTCCGCCTCCGAAGATTAAGTTAGTATCTTTTCGAAGTGGAATAAGAACAGTAAAAGCTTCTCGGTTCGAGAGCGTTTCAGTAGGTTTTGGCTTTGTTTGGTTTTTTTGTGGTTGCAATTAATGTATATGTCATAAATGAGGTCTACCCTTACTATTTATAGTAAGGGAGAACTGTACCTCAATTAGGGTATAAGGGACACGTGTCTGCAAAGGAATTGAGCCTTTGCAGACCGCTGAAAGATTGACACGTGTCAAGCCTTTATTGGGCCACGTGTCTTAGGGTATTTTCACCCTAAACAAATCAAATGAAAGTTAAACGCATTCTAACAAAGCTATTTGAATCAATGAGAGTCAAATACATTCTACAAAGCTAATTAAATCAAATGAAAGTCAAACTCATTCAAACAAAGTTATTTGACTCAAATGAAAGTCAAATACATTCTACAAAGCTAATTGAATCAAATGAAAGTCAAACACATTCAAACAAAGCTATTTGAATCAAATGAAAATCAAACACATTCAAGCAAAGATTTTGAATCAAATGAAAGTCAAATACATTCTACAAAGCTAATTGAATCAAATGAAAGTCAAACACATTAAAATAAAGCTATTTGAATCAAATGATAGTCAAATACATTCTACAAAGCTAATTGAATCAAATGAAAGTCAAACACATTCAAACAAAGCTATTTGAATCAAAGGAGAGTCAAATAAATTCAAACAAAGCTAATTAAATCAAATAAAAGTAAAATACATTCTACAAAGCTAATTGAATCAAATGAAAGTCAAACACATTCAAACAAAGCCTTTTAAATCAAATAAAAGTCAAACACATTCAAAAAAGCTTTTTAATTTAAATGAAAGTCAAACACATTCAAACAAAGCTATATAAATCAAATGAAAGGGAAAAACATTCAAACAAAGCAAATTGAATCAAATGAAATTCAATCACATTCAAACAAAGCTATTTGAATCAAATGAAAGTCAAATACATTCTACAAAGCTAATTGAATCAAATGAAACTCAAACACATTCAAACAAAGCTATTTGAATCAAATGAGAGTCAAACATGTTCAAACAAAGCTAATTAAATCAAATAAAAGTCAAATACGTTCTACAAAGCTAATTGAATCAAATGAAAGTAAAAAACATTCAAACAAAGCTATTTGAATCAAATGAAAGTCAAATACATTCTACTAAGCTAATTGGATCAAATGAAAGTCAAACACATTCAAACAAAGCTATTTGAATCAAATAAAAGTCAAATACGTTCTACAAAGCTAATTGAATCAAATAAAAGTGAAACACATTCAAATAAAGCTATTTGAATTAAATGAGAGTCAAAAACATTCAAACAAAGTTAATTAAATCAAATAAAAGTCAAATACATTCTAAAAAGCTAATTGAATCAAATGAAAGTCAAACACATTCAAACAAAGCTAATTGAATCAAGTGAAAGTAAAATACATTCAATAAAGCTAATAGAATCTAATGAAAGTCAAACACATTCAAACAAAGCAAATTGAATCAAATGAAAGTCAAACACATTCAAACAAAGCTATTTTAATCAAATGAATGTCAAATATGTTCAACAAAGCTAATTGTATCAAATGAAAGTCAAACACATTAAAATAAAGCTATTTGAATCAAATGAAAGTCAAACGCATTGAAACAAAGTTATTTAAATCAAATGAAAGTGAAATGCATTCTACAAAGCTAATTGAATCAAATGAAAGTTAAACGCATTCTAACAAAGCTATTTGAATCAATGACAGTCAAATACATTCTACAAAGCTAATTGAATCAAATGAAAGTCAAACTCATTCTAACAAAGCTAATTGAATCAAATGAAAGTCAAATACA
The DNA here is from genome assembly GCF_001683475.1 of Chenopodium quinoa. NCBI lineage: Eukaryota > Viridiplantae > Streptophyta > Magnoliopsida > Caryophyllales > Amaranthaceae > Chenopodium > Chenopodium quinoa. The sequence continues at coordinate 11,781 of NW_018743983.1, read as the reverse complement.
TTCTACAAAGCTAATTGAATCAAATGAAAGTCAAACACATTCAAATAAAGCTATTTGAATCAAATGAAAGTCAAACACATTCAAACAAAGCTATTTTAATTAAATGAATGTCAAATACATTCTACAAAGCTAATTGAATCAAATGAAAGTCAAACACATTCAAATAAAGCTATTTGAATCAAATGAAAGTCAAATACATTCTACAAAGCTAATTAAATCAAATGAAAGTCCAACACATTCAAACAAAGCTATTTGAATAAAATGAGAGTCACATAAATTCAAACAAAGCTAATTAAATCAAATAAAAGTAAAATACATTTTACAAAGCTAATTGAATCAAATGAAAGTCAAACACATTCAAACAAAGCCTTTTAAATCAAATAAAAGTCAAACACATTCAAAAACAGCTTTTTAATTTAAATGAAAGTCAAACACATTCAAACAACGCTATATAAATCAAATGAAAGTGAAATGCAATCTACAAAGCAAATTGAATCAAATGAAATTCAATCACATTCAAACAAAGCTATTTGAATCAAAAGAAAGTCAAATACATTCTACAAAGCTAATTGAATCAAATGAAACTCAAACACATTCAAACAAAGCTATTTGAATCTAATGAGAGTGAAACATGTTCAAACAAAGCTAATTAAATCAAATAAAAGTCAAATACATTCTACAAAGCTAATTGAATCAAATGAAAGTCAAAAACATTCAAACAAAGCTATTTGAATCAAATGAAAGTCAAATACATTCAACAAAGCTAATTGTATCAAATGAAAGTCAAACACATTCAAATAAAGCTATTTGAATCAAATGAAAGTCAAACGCATTAAAACAAAGTTATTTAAATCAAATGAAAGTGAAATGCATTCTACAAAGCTAATTGAATCAAATGAAAGTTAAACGCATTCTAAAAAAGCTATTTGAATCAATGACAGTCAAATACATTCTACAAAGCTAATTGAATCAAATGAAAGTCAAACTCATTCAAACAAAGCTAATTGAATCAAATGAAAGTCAAATACATTCTACAAAGCTAATTGAATCAAATGAAAGTCAAACACATTCAAATAAAGCTATTTGAATCAAATGAAAGTCAAACACATTCAAACAAAGCTATTTTAATTAAATGAATGTCAAATACATTCTACAAAGCTAATTGAATCAAATGAAAGTCAAACACATTCAAATAAAGCTATTTGAATCAAATGAAAGTCAAATACATTCTACAAAGCTAATTGAATCAAATGAAAGTCAAACACATTCAAACAAAGCTATTTGAATAAAATGAGAGTCAAATAAATTCAAACAAAGCTAATTAAATCAAATAAAAGTAAAATACATTTTACAAAGCTAATTGAATCAAATGAAAGTCAAACACATTCAAACAAAGCCTTTTAAATCAAATAAAAGTCAAACACATTCAAAAACAGCTTTTTAATTTAAATGAAAGTCAAACACATTCAAACAAAGCTATATAAATCAAATGAAAGTGAAATGCAATCTACAAAGCAAATTGAATCAAATGAAATTCAATCACATTCAAACAAAGCTATTTGAATCAAATGAAAGTCAAATACATTCTACAAAGCTAATAGAATAAAATGAAAGTCAAACACATTCAAACAAAGCTAATTGAATCAAATGAAAGTCAAATACATTCAATAAAGCTAATAGAATCAAATGAAAGTCAAACACATTCAAACAAAGCAAATTGAATCAAATGAAAGTCAAACACATTCAAACAAAGCTATTTTAATCAAATGAATGTCTAATACGTTCAACAAAGCTAATTGTATCAAATCAAAGTCAAACACATTAAAATAAAGCTATTTGAATCAAATGAAAGTCAAACGCATTGAAATAAAGTTATTTAAATCAAATGAAAGTGAAATGCATTCTACAAAGCTAATTGAATCAAATGAAAGTTAAACGCATTCAAACAAAGCTATTTGAATCAAATGAGAGTCAAATACATTCTACAAAGCTAATTGAATCAAATGAAAGTCAAACTCATTCAAACAAAGCTAATTGAATCAAATGAAAGTCAAATACATTCTACAAAGCTAATTGAATCAAATGAAAGTCAAACACATTCAAATAAAGCTATTTGAATCAAATGAAAGTCAAACACATTCAAACAAAGCTATTTTAATTAAATGAATGTCAAATACATTCTACAAAGCTAATTGAATCAAATGAAAGTCAAACACATTCAAATAAAGCTATTTGAATCAAATGAAAGTCAAATACATTCTACAAAGCTAATTGAATCAAATGAAAGTCAAACACATTCAAACAAAGCTATTTGAATCAAATGAGAGTCAAATAAATTCAAACAAGGCTAATTAAATCAAATAAAAGTAAAATACATTCTACAAAGCTAATTGCATCAAATGAAAAGTCAAACACATTCAAACAAAGCCTTTTAAATCAACTGAAAGTCAAACACATTCAAAAAAAGCTTTTTAATTTAAATGATAGTCAAACACATTCATACACAGCTATATAAATCAAATGAAAGTGAAATGCATTCTACAAAGCAAATTGAATTAAATGAAATTCAAACACATTCAAACAAAGCTATTTGAATCAAATGACAGCCAAATACATTCTAAAAAGCTAATTGAATCAAATGAAAGTCAAACACATTCAAACAAAGCTATTTGAATCAAATGAAAGTCAAATACATTCTACAAAGCTAATTGAATCAAATGAAAGTCAAACACATTCAAAAAAAGCTATTTAAATCAAATGAAAGTCAAACACATTCAAACAAAGATTTTGAATCAAATGAAAGTCAAATACATTCTACAAATCTAATTGAATCAAATGAAAGTCAAACACATTCAAATAAAGCTATTTGAATCAAATGAAAGTCAAATACATTCTACAAAGCTAATAGAATCAAATGAAAGTCAAACACATTTAAACAAAGCTATTTGAATCAAAGGAGAGTCAAATAAATTCAAACAAAGCTAATTAAATCAAATAAAAGTAAAATACATTTTACAAAGCTAATTGAATCAAATGAAAGTCAAACACATTCAAACAAAGCCTTTTAAATCAAATAAAAGTCAAACACATTCAAAAACAGCTTTTTAATTTAAATGAAAGTCAAACACATTCAAACAAAGCTATATAAATCAAATGAAAGTGAAATACAATCTACAAAGCAAATTGAATCAAATGAAATTCAATCACATTCAAACTAAGCTATTTGAATCAAATGAAAGTCAAATACGTTCTACAAAGCTAATTGAATCAAATGAAACTTAAACACATTCAAACAAAGCTATTTGAATCAAATGAGAGTCAAACATGTTCAAACAAAGCTAATTAAATCAAATAAAAGTCAAATACATTCTACAAAGCTAATTGAATCAAATGAAAGTCAAAAACATTCAAACAAAGCTATTTGAATCAAATGAAAGTCAAATACATTCAACAAAGCTAATAGAATTAAATTAAAGTCAAACACATTCAAACAAAGCTAATTGAATCAAATGAAAGTCAAACACATTCAAACAAAGATTTCGAATCAAATGAAAGTCAAATACATTCTACAAAGCTAATTGAATCAAATGAAAGTCAAACACATTCAAATAAAGCTATTTGAATCAAATGAAAGTCAAATACATTCTACAAAGCTAATTGAATCAAATGAAAGTCAAACACATTCAAACAAAGCTGTTTGAATCAAATGAGAGTCAAACAAATTCAAACAAAGCTAATTAAATAAAATAAAAGTAAAATACAGTCTACAAAGCTAATTGAATCAAATGAAAGTCAAACACATTCAAACAAAGTCTTTTAAATCAAATGAAAGTCAAACACATTCAAAAAAAGATTTTTAATTTAAATGAAAGTCAAACACATTCAAACAAAGCTATATAAATCAAATGAAAGTGAAATGCATTCTACAAAGCAAATTGAATTAAATGAAATTCAAACACATTCAAACAAAGCTATTTGAATCAAATGACAGTAAAATACATTCTACAAAGCTAATTGAATCAATTGAAAGTCAAACACATTCAAACAAAGCTATTTGAATCAAATGAAAGTCAAATACATTCTACAAAGCTAATTGAATCAAATGAAAGTCAAACAAATTCAAACAAAGCTAATTAAATCAAATGAAAGTCAAACACATTCAAACAAAGCTATTTTAATTAAATGAATGTCAAATACATTCTACAAAGCTAATTGAATCAAATGAAAGTGAAACACACTCAAACAAAGCTATTTGAAGAAAATGAAAGTCAAATACATTCTACAAAGCAAATTGAAACAAATGAAAGTCAAACACAGTCAAACAATGTTATTTGACTCAAATGAAAGTCAAATACATTCTACAAAGCTAATTGAATCAAATGAAAGTCAAACACATTCAAACAAAGCTATTTGAATCAAATGAAAGTCAAACACATTCAAACAAAGATTTTGAATCAAATGAAAGTCAAATACATTCTACAAAGCTAATTGAATCAAATGAAAGTCAAACACATTCAAATAAAGCTATTTGAATCAAATGAAAGTCAAATACATTCTACAAAGCTAATTGAATCAAATGAAAGTCAAACACATTCAAACAAAGCTATTTGAATCAAAGGAGAGTCAAATAAATTCAAACAAAGCTAATTAAATCAAATAAAAGTAAAATACATTCTACAAAGCTAATTGAATCAAATGAAAGTCAAACACATTCAAACAAAGCCTTGTAAATCAAATAAAAGTCAAACACATTCAAAAAAAGCTTTTTAATTTAAATGAAAGTCAAACACATTCAAACAAAGCTATATAAATCAAATGAAAGGGAAAAACATTCAAACAAAGCAAATTGAATCTAATGAAATTCAATCACATTCAAACAAAGCTATTTGAATCAAATGAAAGTCAAATACATTCTACAAAGCTAATAGAATAAAATGAAAGTCAAACACATTCAAACAAAGCTAATTGAATCAAATGAAAGTCAAATACATTCAATAAAGCTAATAGAATCAAATGAAAGTCAAACACATTCAAACAAAGCAAATTGAATCAAATGAAAGTCAAACACATTCAAACAAAGCTATTTTAATCAAATGAATGTCTAATACGTTCAACAAAGCTAATTGTATCAAATCAAAGTCAAACACATTAAAATAAAGCTATTTGAATCAAATGAAAGTCAAACGCATTGAAATAAAGTTATTTAAATCAAATGAAAGTGAAATGCATTCTACAAAGCTAATTGAATCAAATGAAAGTTAAACGCATTCAAACAAAGCTATTTGAATCAAATGAGAGTCAAATACATTCTACAAAGCTAATTGAATCAAATGAAAGTCAAACTCATTCAAACAAAGCTAATTGAATCAAATGAAAGTCAAATACATTCTACAAAGCTAATTGAATCAAATGAAAGTCAAACACATTCAAATAAAGCTATTTGAATCAAATGAAAGTCAAACACATTCAAACAAAGCTATTTTAATTAAATGAATGTCAAATACATTCTACAAAGCTAATTGAATCAAATGAAAGTCAAACACATTCAAATAAAGCTATTTGAATCAAATGAAAGTCAAATACATTCTACAAAGCTAATTGAATCAAATGAAAGTCAAACACATTCAAACAAAGCTATTTGAATCAAATGAGAGTCAAATAAATTCAAACAAGGCTAATTAAATCAAATAAAAGTAAAATACATTCTACAAAGCTAATTGCATCAAATGAAAAGTCAAACACATTCAAACAAAGCCTTTTAAATCAACTGAAAGTCAAACACATTCAAAAAAAGCTTTTTAATTTAAATGATAGTTAAACACATTCATACACAGCTATATAAATCAAATGAAAGTGAAATGCATTCTACAAAGCAAATTGAATTAAATGAAATTCAAACACATTCAAACAAAGCTATTTGAATCAAATGACAGCCAAATACATTCTAAAAAGCTAATTGAATCAAATGAAAGTCAAACACATTCAAACAAAGCTATTTGAATCAAATGAAAGTCAAATACATTCTACAAAGCTAATTGAATCAAATGAAAGTCAAACACATTCAAACAAAGCTATTTAAATCAAATGAAAGTCAAACACATTCAAACAAAGATTTTGAATCAAATGAAAGTCAAATACATTCTACAAATCTAATTGAATCAAATGAAAGTCAAACACATTCAAATAAAGCTATTTGAATCAAATGAAAGTCAAATACATTCTACAAAGCTAATTGAATCAAATGAAAGTCAAACACATTTAAACAAAGCTATTTGAATCAAAGGAGAGTCAAATAAATTCAAACAAAGCTAATTAAATCAAATAAAAGTAAAATACATTTTACAAAGCTAATTGAATCAAATGAAAGTCAAACACATTCAAACAAAGCCTTTTAAATCAAATAAAAGTCAAACACATTCAAAAACAGCTTTTTAATTTAAATGAAAGTCAAACACATTCAAACAAAGCTATATAAATAAAATGAAAGTGAAATACAATCTACAAAGCAAATTGAATCAAATGAAATTCAATCACATTCAAACTAAGCTATTTGAATCAAATGAAAGTCAAATACGTTCTACAAAGCTAATTGAATCAAATGAAACTTAAACACATTCAAACAAAGCTATTTGAATCAAATGAGAGTCAAACATGTTCAAACAAAGCTAATTAAATCAAATAAAAGTCAAATACATTCTACAAAGCTAATTGAATCAAATGAAAGTCAAAAACATTCAAACAAAGCTATTTGAATCAAATGAAAGTCAAATACATTCTACTAAGCTAATTGGATCAAATGAAAGTCAAACACATTCAAACAAAGCTGTTTGAATCAAATGAGAGTCAAACAAATTCAAACAAAGCTAATTAAATAAAATAAAAGTAAAATACAGTCTACAAAGCTAATTGAATCAAATGAAAGTCAAACACATTCAAACAAAGTCTTTTAAATCAAATGAAAGTCAAACACATTCAAAAAAAGATTTTTAATTTAAATGAAAGTCAAACACATTCAAACAAAGCTATATAAATCAAATGAAAGTGAAATGCATTCTACAAAGCAAATTGAATTAAATGAAATTCAAACACATTCAAACAAAGCTATTTGAATCAAATGACAGTAAAATACATTCTACAAAGCTAATTGAATCAATTGAAAGTCAAACACATTCAAACAAAGCTATTTGAATCAAATGAAAGTCAAATACATTCTGCAAAGCTAATTGAATCAAATGAAAGTCAAACAAATTCAAACAAAGCTAATTGAATCAAATGAAAGTCAAACACATTCAAACAAAGCTATTTTAATTAAATGAATGTCAAATACATTCTACAAAGCTAATTGAATCAAATGAAAGTGAAACACATTCAAATAAAGCTATTTGAAGAAAAATGAAAGTCAAATACATTCTACAAAGCAAATTGAAACAAATGAAAGTCAAAACACAGTCAAACAATGTTATTTGACTCAAATGAAAGTCAAATACATTCTACAAAGCTAATTGAATCTAATGAAAGTCAAACACATTCAAACAAAGCTATTTGAATCAAATGAAAGTCAAACACATTCAAACAAAGATTTTGAATCAAATGAAAGTCAAATACATTCTACAAAGCTAATTGCAATCAAATGAAAGTCAAACACATTCAAATAAAGCTATTTGAATCAAATGAAAGTCAAATACATTCTACAAAGCTAATTGAATCAAATGAAAGTCAAACACATTCAAACAAAGCTATTTGAATCAAAGGAGAGTCAAATAAATTCACAAACAAAGCTAATTAAATCAAATAAAAGTAAAATACATTCTACAAAGCTAATTGAATCAAATGAAAGTCAAACACATTCATACAAAGCCTTTTAAATCAAATAAAAAGTCAAACACATTCAAAAAAATCTTTTTAATTTAAATGAAAGTCAAACACATTCAAACAAAGCTATATAAATCAAATGAAAGGGAAAAACATTCAAACAAAGCAAATTGAATCTAATGAAATTCAATCACATTCAAACAAAGCTATTTGAATCAAATGAAAGTCAAATACATTCTACAGAGCTAATTGAATAAAATGAAAGTCAAACACATTCAAACACAGCTAATTGAATCAAATGAAAGTCAAATACATTCAATAAAGCTAATATAATCTAATGAAAGTCAAACACATTCAAACAAAGCAAATTGAATCAAATGAAAGTCAAACACATTCAAACAAAGCTATTTTAATCAAATGAATGTCAAATACGTTCAACAAAGCTAATTGTATCAAATCAAAGTCAAACACATTAAAAAATAGCTATTTGAATCAAATGAAAGTCAAACGCATTGAAACAAAGTTATTTAAATCAAATGAAAGTGAAATGCATTCTACAAAGCTAATTGAATCAAATGAAAGTTAAACGCATTCAAACAAAGCTATTTGAATCAAATGAGAGTCAAATACATTCTACAAAGCTAATTGAATCAAATGAAAGTGAAACTCATTCAAACAAAGCTAATTGAATCAAATGAAAGTCAAATACATTCTACAAAGCTAATTGAATCAAATGAAAGTCAAACACATTCAAATAAAGCTATTTGAATCAAATGAAAGTCAAACAGATTCAAACAAAGCTATTTTAATTAAATGAATGTCAAATACATTCTACAAAGCTAATTGAATCAAATGAAAGTCAAACACATTCAAATAAAGCTATTTGAATCAAATGAAAGTCAAATACATTCTACAAAGCTAATTGAATCAAATGAAAGTCAAACACATTCAAACAAAGCTATTTGAATCAAATGAGAGTCAAATAAATTCAAACAAGGCTAATTAAATCAAATAAAAGTAAAATACATTCTACAAAGCTAATTGCATCAAATGAAAAGTCAAACACATTCAAACAAAGCCTTTTAAATCAACTGAAAGTCAAACACATTCAAAAAAAGCTTTTTAATTTAAATGATAGTCAAACACATTCATACACAGCTATATAAATCAAATGAAAGTGAAATGCATTCTACAAAGCAAATTGAATTAAATGAAATTCAAACACATTCAAACAAAGCTATTTGAATCAAATGACAGCCAAATACATTCTAAAAAGCTAATTGAATCAAATGAAAGTCAAACACATTCAAACAAAGCTATTTGAATCAAATGAAAGTCAAATACATTCTACAAAGCTAATTGAATCAAATGAAAGTCAAACACATTCAAACAAAGCTATTTAAATCAAATGAAAGTCAAACACATTCAAACAAAGATTTTGAATCAAATGAAAGTCAAATACATTCTACAAATCTAATTGAATCAAATGAAAGTCAAACACATTCAAATAAAGCTATTTGAATCAAATGTAAGTCAAATACATTCTACAAAGCTAATTGAATCAAATGAAAGTCAAACAAATTTAAACAAAGCTATTTGAATCAAAGGAGAGTCAAATAAATTCAAACAAAGCTAATTAAATCAAATAAAAGTAAAATACATTTTACAAAGCTAATTGAATCAAATGAAAGTCAAACACATTCAAACAAAGCCTTTTAAATCAAATAAAAGTCAAACACATTCAAAAACAGCTTTTTAATTTAAATGAAAGTCAAACACATTCAAACAAAGCTATTTGAATCAAATGACAATCAAACACATTCTACAAAGCTAATTGAATCAATTGAAAGTCAATCACATTCAAACAAAGCTATTGAATCAAAATGAAAGTCAAATACATTCTACAAAGCTAATTGAATCAAATGAAAGTCAAACACATTCAAACAAAGCTATTTAAATCAAATGAAAGTCAATCACATTCAAACAAAGATTTTGAATCAAATGAAAGTCAAATACATTCTACAAATCTAATTGAATCAAATGAAAGTCAAACACATTCAAATAAAGCTATTTGAATCAAATGAAAGTGAAATACATTCTACAAAGCTAATTGAATCAAATGAAAGTCAAACACATTTAAACAAAGCTATTTGAATCAAAGGAGAGTCAAATAAATTCAAACAAAGCTAATTAAATCAAATACAAGTAAAATACATTTTACAAAGCTAATTGAATCAAATGAAAGTCAAACACATTCAAACAAAGCTTTTAAATCAAATAAAAGTCAAACACATTCAAAACCAGCTTTTTAATTTAAATGAAAGTCAAACACATTCAAACAAAGCTATATAAATCAAATGAAAGTGAAATACAATCTACAAAGCAAATTGAATCAAATGAAATTCAATCACATTCAAACTAAGCTATTTAAATCAAATGAAAGTCAAATACGTTCTACAAAGCTAATTGAATCAAATGAAAACTCAAACACATTCAAACAAAGCTATTTGAATCATATGAGAGTCAAACATGTTCAAACAAAGCTAATTAAATCAAATAAAAGTCAAATACATTCTACAAAGCTAATTGAATCAAATGAAAGTCAAAAACATTCAAACAAAGCTATTTGAATCAAATGAAAGTCAAATACATTCTACTAAGCTAATTGGATCAAATGAAAGTCAAAGACATTCAAACAAAGTTGTTTGAATCAAATGAGAGTCAAACAAATTCAAACAAAGCTAATTAAATAAAATAAAAGTAAAATACAGTCTACAAAGCTAATTGAATCAAATGAAAGTCAAACACATTCAAACAAGTCTTTTAAATCAAATGAAAGTCAAACACATTCAAAAAAAGATTTTTAATTTAAATGAAAGTCAAACACATTCAAACAAAGCTATATAAATCAAATGAAAGTGAAATGCATTCTAAAAAGAAAATTGAATTAAATGAAATTCAAACACATTCAAACAAAGCTATTTGATTCAAATGACAGTAAAATACATTCTACAAAGCTAATTGAATCAATTGAAAGTCAAACACATTCAAACAAAGCTATTTGAATCAAATGAAAGTCAAATACATTCTGGCAAAGCTAATTGAATCAAATGAAAGTCAAACAAATTCAAACAAAGCTAATTGAATCAAATGAAAGTCAAACACATTCAAACAAAGCTATTTTAATTAAATGAATGTCAAATACATTCTACAAAGCTAATTGAATCAAATGAAAATGAAACACATTCAAACAAAGCTATTTGAAGAAATGAAAGTCAAATACATTCTACAAAGCAAATTGAAACAAACGAAAGTCAAACACAGTCAAACAATGTTATTTGACTCAAATGAAAGTCAAATACATTCTAACAAAGCTAATTGAATCTAATGAAAGTCAAACACATTCAAACGAAGCTATTTGAATCAAATGAAAGTCAAACACATTCAAACAAAGATTTTGAATCAAATGAAAGTCAAATACATTCTAAAAAAGCTAATTGAATCAAATGAAAGTCAAAACACATTCAAATAAAAGCTATTTGAATCAAATGAAAGTCAAATACATTCTAACAAAGCTAATTGAATCAAATGAAAGTCAAACACATTTCAAACAAAGCTATTTGAATCAAAGGAGAGTCAAATAAATTCAAACAAAGCTAATTAAATCAAATAAAAGTAAAATACATTCTACAAAGCTAATTGAATCAAATGAAAGTCAAACACATTCAAACAAAGCCTTTTAAATCAAATAAAAGTCAAACACATTCAAAAAAAGCTTTTTAATTTAAATGAAAGTCAAACACATTCAAACAAAGCTATATAAATCAAATGAAAGGGAAAAACATTCAAACAAAGCAAATTGAATCTAATGAAATTCAATCACATTCAAACAAAGCTATTTGAAATCAAATGAAAGTCAAATACATTCTACAGAGCTAATTGAATAAAATGAAAGTCAAACACATTCAA